>NW_026126954.1:0-220010 GCF_943737965.1 Phodopus roborovskii
CCTTATAAGAGGTGTTTTTTATCTCCCATTTTTGCTGTGGGGGTTTTATTTTGAATATTATTTAGTATATAGAACAAAGGATAGCACACATGTGAAAAGTAAGAAGACAGCTTGTTGGTTCTCGCTTCACAGTCTGGATCAAATTCAGGGAACTCAGTCAGATTTGGCAGCAAAGACCTTATCTGCTGAGTATTTCATTAGCTTTATTGAATTTTTCTTAAGCAAGCAACTTTAGCCAAACTTCAGAGTAATATCTATACATCAAAATATATTTTGTTCTTAATGCCCTACATCTCATTGTTCAGTTCATTTGGAAAAGTAAATACCCTGACATTACAATATTCCCTACAGTTTTGAGAATGTTTTCTTTTGTTAAACAGATTTTTGTGGCTTATGGTTTTCTACAAAAGTAGTTTGGTCAATATATTTTTGTTTATTTATATATGGGCAACACAGTCTTTTTGAACCTTTCATATTTTTTATATTGTTGATTTTATCCTTTCATAGTCTTGCATTTACCTTGAAAATGACTAAAGTCTTGTTTGGCTAAATGTCAACAAGCCCAACATCAAAAAGAGCAAAATTTAAACAATAAAGCAGTGATTCCCAGACCTGTTAAGAAAACCTGCTCTTTGAGTTGATCAATACACAAAGGAGGAAAGGAAAGAAGGAAGGAAGGTAGAGAAGGGAGAGAAGGAGGGAGTAGAGTAGATAAAAGAAAAGCCATTTTGTTTCCCTAAGGACCACTTAGTTGTATTAGAAAATAATTATAACTTACCTGTTGAGTAAATTTGGAAAGTAACTTTTTTTTTGTTTTCAGTAGAAAATAATAATGAGTTGGGATTTTGTTTCATTTTATTTTTTTAAATTAAATGCATACTGCTTTAATATTAGCATTGGGAGCAGGGGTGCTGAGATGGCTCAGCTGTTAATGGCTAGGCTCAAATTAAAAAAATATTAGCACTGAGGAGGTGTTGGCAGGACAATCTCTGTGAGTTCAAGACCATCCTGGTCTATGTAGTAAGTTCCAAGACAACCAGGACTACATAGAAGTACTCTTGTCTCCAAAAAAGGAAAAAGAAGAGAAAAAAGGCTACTGTGTTTTTGTTATTAGGGTACTTCTTTTAGAGATTTACATTACCGTTACTTAATTGTTTTGGATATGTTAGGCATATTACTCTAGAGAAATATTACATATGAGTTCCAGCATTCTATCTACTATTGTCCAGCTTACTGGGGAGTTGAACCCAGGGATATGTAAGTGCTGTATTACTCAACAGTATACTCTGTCCTCTTTCACTACAGGGGAAAAAACAAAACAAAACCAGAGGGCAAGGAATAGCTGGTGATAACTGAGATGGCTCAGTGATTAAGTTGGCTGCTTTACCAGAAGACACAGGTTCCATTCTCAGAACTAATTTTGTGGCTCATACTTGTCTGAAACTCTAGTTTCAGGGAGTCCAAGGTCCAGGAGGCCTCCTGGCCACTACAGGAACTGCCCAAACATGGTAGACAGACTTACATGTAGGCAAAACACTCATACACATCAATAAAAATAAGAAAATTGTTCATGCCAACTTAATAGCAATACAAGAAAATAATGTTATCCTTTATAGATAAACATATTGTAAGAGCGTGTTTGAACTTAGAATTAGGTAATTAAAAATGATTTTGTGATAATGCTGATGAACTGGATTTAAAAGAAATGATTTCTTCTATTTTAATTTTGCAGTTTAATTGGTTGGGGACAAATAAGAAGAGGAGTGACCATCAAGCCAACAGTAGACGATGAATGAAATGATGCAGTTGGATGAAAGCAGGATTTTTCAGTCTTAGAGATATTTATAAGTTAAAAGTAGTAATTTCACAGCTTATATTAGTCAAAACTGTCAGGTTATTGTTTTCATTAGAAAAAAGTTGATGTCTGTAATGTCAAACGTTTTGACACCTTTAATCTACAGTTCAACAGTGTTACCAGTGTAGCTTTGAAATTAAACTGTCAGTTAACAACTTTTGCTATAACCATTGAACTTACAGTAGAGCTTCTCTTATGATGCATTTTTGTGTATTTCCAGGCTTAAAGGACTGTTACACTGACTAAAAACAAAAAAACCTAAACTTGAAGCCTGGCTTTATATTTGCCTATATTTTACAGTACTTTATGTAGAATTTAAGATGAAAAAATTAATTGGCGCAAATAAGATTGTCTGTTTCAACAGGAGAGCTCATTTACAGGAATCAACTACTGTTATTTTCCTTTGTTCCTAGGAAGCTCAAGTCAGTTCTGTATTTCTGTGGTTACTTCCTAAAAGCTAACAATTCTTGAAAATACTATTACGTAAAATGCTTCTAAATAAATAAATGCAGATATACTTTCAGACTGTGTTTTAATATTTATGTAACATAAAATATAGAGACTGCTAAGGGATTTGGAAAGTAAATGAATTTGCTCCAAACACTTACAACCTGAACTAAACTCCTACATTCCATGCACTGAAAGTAGACAGCCAAGTCCCCAAGTTATTCTCTCATCTCCACTATGGCATATACACATACCTCCAACATACATACTCAATAAATAAAAATTTAATAAAAGATTTAATATGCTACTTGATTTCCTTAAGATACAGTTTTTTTTACATCAAATATTTATGATATCACAAAGAATTGATGATGGTTGAAATTAAAAGCATATCCTGTATCAATCAAGTTTTGTTTAGTTTAGGAAGTGTAACATCTTGTAAAGTTTAAGGGGAGAAATGGGATGCATATTAATTGCTTGATGGAATGTTGCCCAAGACCACACAACTTCTCTTTCAAAGGAACAGCTTCAATTTCCAAAATCCACATTACATCTAGTAACCAGCCCTTTTGTGTGTCCAAAATTAGAGGCTCTGATACCTTCTGGCCTCCATAGTCACTGCATTTACTTGATACAACCATACATCACATCAAATAATTCAGTCTTAGAAGACTGGTAAATGGTTACCTTTAATCCCAGCATTTAGGAAGCACAGACAGTTTGATGTATATGATTTTTAGGTCAGTATTGTCTACATAGTCCCAGGCCTCCTAAGGATACATAGACCCTTTCAAAAAACTTGTAACAAATTTAAAGCATTTTGCAATGTGATTGTAGTTTTGGGGAAGACATTTATGAATAGTGTTTGCTTTTTGGTTAGAATTAGATGCAGCTTCCAGGCTCATGGTTGATCCACCACAAAAACAAAACAAACAAACGAGAGAAGTAAACACAGGACATGTCCTTGGTTAGTATATAGCTCTGAGAGTAACAGCAATTCATACGATACTTCCCCAAGAGTTCATCTCCAGCTGGGTTCAGGTCCCAAAGAGGTGGCACGGAGTCTGCTAAAAATAACCAATACTGACATGGTCTGATGTGGAATCAGGATGGCTGCCTATTTATTGAAAAGAGGCTACACGTATATATCCTCTATAATTGCATTTAACTACAGGCAATATGGAAAGCAGAGATAATGGTTCCAAGGTAAAAGGGGTCTTCCATGTCACTACAGCACTTTTTGAAGAAAAAAAAAAAGCTTCAAGAAAGAGTCTAAATGGGTATTTTCCTCTACAGTTCAGCCACTTCAGGTCCACTCTTACACTTTTCTCCACATAATCTCAGCCCTTGTAGTCAGGATTGTCAGACATTGTGTCCTAAGAAACAAAACTATGAGAGCAATTTTCATTCCTCAATGTGCATAACATAGTGTTTGTAGCATGTCATACAACAAGCATTGAAGTGTTTCCTAATTGCATTCCTTTGTACCTACTCATAATATTGGCCTGTTCCCTCTTGAGTTCACAAAGATGTTATGGAATAAGTATGCTGTGAAGATGTCTTTGCTGGCACCCTCATATTGGTTTAATAAAAGAGCTGACTGGTTGATAGTTAGGCAGGAGGTATAGGTGGGACAGCCAGGATGCTGGGAGGAAGAAAGGCAGAGTCTCAGGAGTCTCTGGAGACTCAGAGAAACATGATGAATGTGCTGTATTGAAAAAAGGTACAGCCACATGACAGAGGGTTGATAAGAAATTTGGATTAATTTAAAATGTTAAGAGCTGGTAGCAGGCCTGACATATTGACCATGCATTTATAATTAATAAGTCTTGAATGGTTATCTGCTGAGACAAAGTGGAAGGTCCTGACATCTTGCTCCTTTTCCATTATACCATATTATTGTGATTCCTTTTATACTCCTATATATAGCAGAGCAAGATGAAGCCAGTCTAACCTCTTAACAGAATTTGCTACCCATTGGGGATACCATATATTGCCATATATCCAGTAAACCATTGATCATGGGCACTACTCCATACTTAACTGAACTCTTGTGTTTCATGGTCTCAGGCTCTGGGTCTGGGTCCATTGTGTGTTTCTCATCCCTAGGACTAGATGGGCCCTGTTTGAAAATTACTGACTTCTTTATTCTTGGTAGTAAGGGAATGCACAATGGGGATTCCTATGCTTCTCCCTTTTACATTTATTCTACAATGATGGGGATTTTTTTTGGGAGAATTGTTTAAGGAGCCTGCTATTGTATACATTTTTATCCTTCACCAGAGCCCACAATTTCCCAAAGGAAGCTTAAGGAACTCCCATAGCACATAATGGGAATTATCAAAACTGAATGTTGGAATACTGCAACAAAACTTTGTGAAGCACTAGTAGTAACCATGTGATTCACAGCAGTAGTCAGTCTTCTCAAAGAAGGCATAGGGGACTCACCAGCACTTGTGTTTGATACTGGTTCTATTGATGGACAGTGAAATTCACTTTGCCCCAAGGAAGAACCAACTGCCTTGATCTTTACACTTCCACTTCATGCCTTATGCCACACAAATTGTTCATCTTCAATTTTTTTCCACCTCCTATTTGTTTGTCTCTTTCTCTCCCATCAATCCACCACCTACTTACTCTCATCACACTGGTACCTGGTCACAGTGCTGTCTTTGTGCTTTTGGGATCTGTGTAGGAACTATACCAAGCAGAGCTTTTCTGGAACCAGGCTCTCTCAAGGATGGTTTAAAGCCTTGTATGTCCCCACACTCCCACTGGAAGGGGAAGCTGCAGCACCTCATCAGGGTCTTTTAGAGGAGTGATATAGAAACAAATACATTATATTGGTATGGATTCTGATTTATTGATACATTTTAAGGTTAATTTTGTTACAGGTATATTACCATTTTGTTGAGGCATATTTGCACAGTTGTTTTAAAAAAGAGTATCACAGTCAAAACTTACAGTACTGTTGGGTTTCATGATATCCAGATATATATCTGAGAAGAATGGGCATTCTTCAAAACCTTCCAAAGGCCCAGTGAAAGTGGCATTTAAAATGGTTTATTAGGGTTTCCCCATGACAATGAGACACATTTGCTCCTAGCAATACCAATTACTTCCGAGGGGAAGGTGGGCATCTAAGAAACTTGTTAAGGAGTTTGCAGTAACATAGCATAAATATCCATTTGGGCAAGAAACGGCTCTTGTCAGGACTGTCTGACTGTATGGAGTATAAACTGGACATGCAGGATCCACAGAAAGTGAATACTGACCTTGACAAAACAAGATGGCACACTCCTTCAGATGTCCTCTTTCACGGAAGAGTCTCCCAGACATTCTGCAGGACACAGAGAAAAATGACTGATTAACTGCCAACACAGGCAGACAGTTTACAATTTCCTGCCTCCCTGAGAAGTCTGCCACATACTCTAGGCCCATGGGCTGAAGATGGATGATGCAACATTACAGAGTAACTTTGGATGGCTTTCCAGCCAGTGAGCTGTCTCTGCCAATACTAGAGTTTATCTATTCTCCTTCTGAGGACTTTGATGCAGTTGAAGTCAGATAGTTATGATGATGGTTTTCCTTAGCTATGGTAATGGTTAAATTACATATAAAACTTTAGACTCACAAGGATAGGATAGGTGATAGAATATTTTTATTACATTTTGCCAGTGGACTAAATATTTTTTATTATAGATCTTGACTTTTACTGCTTTGTTATATATAATTTCACTATGTTAAAATTATATGCTATCTCTTCATTAAGACAGAAAAGAGGACATTATGGTGGAATGTCCATCTTTAATCTTTCACTATATGTTTCTCTTACTGGTTGAAGAGTAAAACACTGCTGGGCAATACTAGGTACAGAGTATATGAGGGGCTATAAGACAATTAGAATTCTTGGAAGAGGATGAAGTGACGTGTCACCAGAGCGATGCCATACAGCTGTCGAGGATGACAGGGAAACAGGCATCACAGGTAAGCTCAAGACCATGTGGAAACACATAGATAAGTAGATATGGTTTAATAATTAAGAGAGAGCTAGGAAATAAGAGCCTGACCCATCAGAGGAACAGTTGACAATTACTAGCAGACTCTGGGTACTTATTTAGGACTAAAGCATTGCAGGACCTCGTAGAAAGAAAGCTCAGTTCATGGTGGTGGCTGCAGGCTGGTTCAGGTTACCCCATCTCATGGCACAGCAGCAGTTGCTGACTTCTCTCTTGGCAGACATTGGAAGGAACAATTTGTGATGCTACTATTCTATGCTCAGATAGCCTGCTTAGGTCAGCAAGGGTCTGAGGGCCATTAAGTCCTTTCTGCCTGAGCAAAGATCTCCCCACATTGGTCATTCTTTCGTCATCCTTAAAAGAACCCTTGCTCACCCTACAATAATGATTCATGTTCTCTCAATTCTAAGAGCAAGTCTGATCTTCACAGAAATTTTAGCTCTTTTCCTGTAGGCATTGGCATAAATCATATCCATAGAAATCTTCAGGCATAGCTGCCCTGGGTGTAGGTGCAGAGCAAGGAAATACAAGTGTATTCATGAAGAGTGGGTTGAGATGTGGGACCATGTGAGCTTTCCAGGGTAGGGTTTAAAGAGTGAAGAAAGATGAAAAAGGAGAAGGAAGGGAAGTTGCTAAAGTTAGTTCACTAGAAAATATGTAAATCTGCCAGTATTCCATCCTAACCTTACCTTTCCCATCCATACTCGAAACTTACCTAAAAGAGATACCCAAGTCTGAGCATCACCTTCTATACCCAGTCCTAAAGAACTAAAACCCAACCCTATGCAGGTGTATATTATTCCCTAAAGCAAAAAGTCTAGAGAGGACCTGCTGTAACATTTGTAGCCAGTCTCTGCTTGGCAGGAGATGCTTGACTGAAGTTCTCATCTGAAGCTCTGGCCACAGTGTAACAAGAAGGTGCACCCTTTCATCTGGAGATGTCTCCAGCTTTATACTCCCAACCTGGTTTCAGGGTGATGTTTGCTAGTTCAGAGGCATCAAGTGGAATCAAGTGGAATAGATGAAATGGGCCCCATCTTCCTTCGGGAGACTTCAAAGATTGCTGTTAGGAACATTTTTGTTTGCTGTGGAGGACTTAAACATTAATATCAGCACAGAAAGCTTAACTTCAATAGGTGAACATTCAGGGAAAGTAACAGTAAGGATGGATTAAGAATGAAGAAAATTGGGATTTTACAGATATTAGAGTCCTAGATTTTGTTTCCTTTTGTCTTACACGAATGGCTTTTGATATGAGACAGAAACTTTGAATTTTATTTAATCAACATGTTTGAACTTGGAGAAGGAGGGTCAAGTTCAACTCCAAAGCCAGATATGATTTTTATGTATATAGGGACTATGACTGTGCTAGGAGGTAAGAGAGTATGAGTGTAGTATAAGTATTTTAACATAGCAACATAGCATTAGATTCTCCTTTGTTTGATGGTTCTTTCTGGATAGCTATCCTCTCCTTTTTAGGCATATACATGCTCTGTGTCTTTGTGCTTTTTTGGAGATGGGTTTTTTTTTCTGCATCCCCTGAAAGACAAGACCAAAACACTCCTTTTACCTTTGTGAAGTCTCCATACAACTCCTGTGATATACCTTGGTGGAAAATCTATCATTTCTCCTCATCAAGAGGTTTCTCCTGTTTAAATCAGTTGCAGTAAACACTGGACAACAGAAAACAATTTTCTGCACTAAACTAGCTGCTGTTCTTCAAGGATGTATTGACCTTGGTATGGAAACTAGGATATGTGATACACTGTGTGGTAGGAGTTTCCTCTTTGCTTCTGCAGGAGAAGAAAAGCTCTAGATACCATCTTAGATGATCAAGATCTGATTTAAATACTCACGGGAACAGCCAGAATCCTGTTAGCATCCCTTGTTCTAAAGAACATAGGGAATACTAATTAGCAAAATATTTCTGGTTAGGAACCTATTGGCCATCCTTGGCTTCAGTTACAAAATATAGAGTGCTCTGGGCTGTTGAGCAGAAATTAGGCTGAGGAGTGTGTTAATATTTGCCTTCAAGGCAACTTTGGGCTCTTGACATCACAGTAGTATTGTGGATAGGATTTCTTAGCCACTACATTCCTTCTGATATTTGCCTGTCTTCTGACACCAAGTCATTATCATTGAAGACAGATGCCTACAGCCAAGTACATGGTACTTCTGTATGACAGTACTGGGCTATTCACTGAGGGTCTAATGGCCATGGCTTACCTCAGGACAGCCTGATTCAGTTCTTTGTAGAAGACATGGGATGCTGGAATCTTTCAGTGATAGTCAGGACAAGTATTCCAAAATTACACATTTTCTTGGAATATTAGCAGTCTAACAAACATCCAGCAGTCAGTTGTTTTTTGGATAAGTTAAGACAAACTTGCAAGATTTTGGAGAATGATGAACAGTCTGCTCAAGGGGTGGTAGGAAGCTTGTTTCTTCACTCTGCCCCAGAAAGAATTTTCACTCACCTTTAAGAGTTTGGAAACAGGACCCCCAAATCTGGGCATCTGCTAAAGAAAGAGGCCTCAGCTGGAGAGTTCCAGTTTCCAGTGAGATCCAACTATCCTGCAAAACCTTCCCAAGTTTCAGCTTAGCCTTTGTCCTCTTCCGTCAGCTATTGGCCAGAGGTGAGTCTGGGCCCAATTGGGGCTGCCTCTCCCCTACAACCTCCCCTCCCCTACCCCCCCCCCCGAACTCCCTGGGTTGGCCCCTGATCCTGCTGCTCCTGTGACCTGTCCCCATCGAGAGCACCCTTGGAGCTCTGATACACCCCTACCCATCCCCACAGCCAGCCTTCCCCCCCACCCTGTGCCCTACCCTGCCCATGGTCCTGCCGCTCTGGTTGAGCACTGGGACAGAGGGTGGAGCCAACAGTCCACCCTACTTCGGAGACTTCTCTGAGAAACTCTGAACAAAGGAGACCTGAATATCCACACAGGACCACCGTAATTTCCACCTGCTTGGTCTCTGACCCCACCTCCAGTCCTCTGCTGGAGTCCTGGGCTCCTCCCAGAGATCTGCCTATCTCTGCAGGTCCACTCTGAGTTCCTGCCTGCAAGATCCTTGACCCCCAAATCTGATCCTCTGCTAAAGAAAGAGGCCTTAGCTGGAGAGTGCCAGTTTCCAGTGAGATCCCACCAACATGCAGAACCTTCCCAAGTTTCAGCTCAGCGTTTGTCTTCTTCTGCCAGCCATTGGCTAGAGCCATTGGCTCGTGGCATCTTCTACTGGATCCTCAGCCCTGACCCCATCCCTAGGTCCCTGTCTGTGGAGAGACCTCTTAGAGAGCTTGAACCACACAGAGCTACACATATTGAATATCTGACCCACACAAGCCCACCGGGGAAGTACCATAGAGAGAAGGGGGAGACACCACCAACACCTACTGGAAGAAGCTATGGGAAGACAGCAATACAAGAGAACACCTAACAAGAGAAAGACAAGCATGACACCACCAGAATCTAGGGAATCTACCCCAACTAGAAAGGAACACAACAACAAAGCAGAGGAAGCAGAAGGGAATGACTTAAAAATTACCATCATAATAATGATAGAGGCCCTAAAAGAAGAAGTGAGAAAATCCCTTAAAGAAATGGAGGAAAAAACAAACAAAAAAAGTGGAAGAAAGGAACAAATTCCTTAAGAAAAGCAAAGAAAGTACAGAAAGCCAAGAAAAAACAATTAAGCAGGTGAAGGAAATGGTTCAAGACTTGAAAACTGAAATTGAGAAAATAAAGGCAACACAAACCAAAGAAATGCTGGAAATAAAAGAAAACTGGGCAAAAAATTGGGAACTACAGACACAAGCATAACCAACAGAATTCAAGAGAGCGAAGAGAGAATCTCAGGCACAGAAGATAAACTAGAAGAAATAGATTCATTGACCAAAGAAAATCATAAATCCAACACATCCTTAACTCTAAACATCCAGGAAATGTGGGACACCTTGAAAAGGCCAAACCTAAGAATAATAGGCATAGAGGAAGGTGAGGAAGCCCAGCTAAAAGGTGCTGAAAACATATTCAACAGAATCATCGAGGAAAACTTTCCCAATCTGGAGAAGGACATGCCCATGAAAGTTACAAGAAGCATACCTGAAAGACCTAAAAAGTAATGTTAATGATGGACTAACCTGGAAACCAATATCTGTTCCTTGGAATTTGCTAGCTTCCTCTCACAAGGCCCTGAGATAAGAAGAATTCACACTGCCCCTCCTTTCCTGTGAGTCAACAGGTGGTAAATAGGGTCAAGAGATAGCTGTAACTCTGGTTTGCTAAGACAAGATTAATTAGCACACCTGAGGCCCTAAGGTCTGCTGACCCTAATAGCAGACCATCAGGCCTCCAAGGGTCACATACTCAATGGACAGAGGGTCCCACCCCCTCCCTAAGCTTGTGGGTTTGCCTTTAAAAACACCTGGGCCCAGGGGAGGGGGCTTCTCCCTAGCCTTCGGGCTGGAGGAGCCCGTTTGCGCAAATGATTCCTGTTCATTAAAGCCTCTTGCGTTTTGCAGCAACTGGATTGGACATTGAGTTCTTGGGGTATCGACTGAACCTGGAAGACTCCTCATTCTGAGGGTCTTACATACCGAACCCCAAATAGGCTGGACCAAAGAAAAAAGACCCCTCGACATATAATAATAAAAACACCTAGTATACAGAATAAAGAAAGAATATTAAGAGCAGCGAAGAAAAAGGGCAGGTAACATATAAAGGCAGACCTATCAAAATTACACCTGACTTCTCCATGGAAACCCTCAAGGCCAGAAGGTCCTGGATAGATGTTCTAAAAGTATTAAGAGAACACGGATACCAGCCTAGGCTACTATATCCAGCAAAACTCTCAGCCAATATAGATGGAGAGAACAAGATATTCAATGACAAAACCAGATTTTCCCAATATGTATCTACAAATCCAGCCCTACAGAAAGTATTGGAAGGAAAACTCCAACCCAAGGAAGGTAACTATGCCCACAAAAATGGAGGCAACAGATAATCCAACTACACCAGAAACCAAGGGTAAAGCAGAACTAATATATTCACAATACCAAATCTAAATCAAACAAGCATCAACAATCAATGGTCCTTAATCACCCTCATCATTAATGGTCTTAACTCACTTATAAAAAGGCACAGGCTAACAGAATGGATATGAAGACAGAATCGATCCTTCTGCTGCATACAAGAAACATATCTAAGCTTCAAAGATAGACATTACTTCAGGGTAAGGTTGGGAAAAAGATTATCCAATCAAATGGAAATAAGAAGCAAGCAGGCGTAGCTATTCTAATATCTAACAAGTTAGACTTCAAACCAAAATTAATCAAAATAGATGAATACGGTCATTTCATATTCATCGCAGGAGAAATCCATCAACACAAAGTCTCAGTTCTGAACATCTATGCCCCTAATACAAAGTCACCCACATTCATAAAAGAAACACTACTAAAACTCAAAGCTCAAATAAAACCTTCAATACACCACTCTCAAGACTAGACAGGACCACAAATCAGAAACTCAACAAAGAAACAAAAGAATTTACAGAAGTTATGTCTCAACTGGGGTTGACAGGCATCTATAGAACATTCCATCCAAAGACAAAAGAATATACCTTCTTCTCTGCTTCACATGGTACCTTCTCTAAAATCGACCACATACTAGGTGGCATAACAAACCTCAACAGATACAAAAGAATAGGAATAGTCCCCTGTATCTTATCGGACCACCACACTTTAAAATTGGAATTCAACAACAACACAAATAGCAGAAAACCTGCAAACTCATGGAAACTGAACAATGTGCAATTGCACCACTCCTGGGTCAAAGAAGAAATTAAGGACTTTCTAATATTCAAAGAGAATGAGGACACAACATACCCGAACTTATGGGATACCTTGAAAGCAGTGCTACAAGGGAAGTTCATTTCACTAAGTGCCCATATGAAGAAAACAGAGGATAGTCACATAAGAGAATTAACAGCGCAACTGAAAGCCTTAGAACAGAGAGAAGCAAACTCACTTTATAGGAGTAGACACCAGGAAATAACCAACTTGAGGGCTGAAATCAACAAATAGAAACCAGGAATACAATACAAAACATCAATGCAATGAAGAGTTGGTTTTTTGAGAAAATCAACAAGATAGACAAACCTTTATCCAAACTAACGAAAAAGCAAAGACAGAACATGCAAATTAACAAATTCATAACAATGGACACAGAGGAAATCCAGACAATTTTCAGGTCATACTTTGAAAATCTGTATTCCACAAAAATAGAAAATTCAAAGGAAATGGACAAGTTTCTGGATAACTATCACTTACCAAAATTAAATCAAGAACAGACAAACAACTTAAATAGACCTATAACCCACAATGAAATAGAGGCAGTCATCGAAAGCCTTCCAACCAAAAAAAGTCCAGGGCCAGATGGATTCAATGCAGAATTATACCAGACCTTCAAAGAAGAACTAATACCACTACTCCTCAAACTGTTCCACAAGATAGAAACAGAAGGTTCATTGCCAAACTCTTTTTATGAGGCCACAATAACCTTGGTACCCAAGCCTCACAAAGACACAACTAAAAAAGAAAACTACAGACCATATCCCTGATGAACATCAATGCAAAAATACTCAATATTGGCAAACCGAATTCAAGAATACATCAGAGAAATCATCCACCATGACCAAGTAGGATTCATCCCTGGAATGCAGGGATGGTTTAACATATGAAAATCTATCAACGTGATCCACCATATAAACAAACAGAAAATGAAAAACAATATGATAATCTCCCTACATGCTGAAAAAGCCTTCGACAAAATTCAACACCCTTTCATGATAAAGGTCTTGGAAAGGTCAGGGATAACAGGAACATACCTAAACATAATAAGAGCAATATACAGCAAACCAACTGCCAACATCAAACTGAATGGAGAGAAACTTAAGCCAATTCCTCTAAAATCAGGAACAAGACAAGGCTCCCCTCTCTCTCCATATCTCTTTAATATCGTACTAGAAGTTCTAGCTAATGCTATAAGACAACAAAAGGAGATCAAGGGGATCCAAATTGGAAAGGAAGAAGTCAAAATTTCTCTATTTGCAGATGATATGATAGTTTACATAAGGGATCCAATAAACTCTACCAGGGAACTCCTACAGCTGATAAACACCTTCAGCAAACTTGCAGGATACAAGATAAACTCAAAAAAATCAGTAGCCCTACTATTTTTAGATGACAAAGAGACAGAGAAAGAAATCAGAGAAACATCACCCTTTACAATATCCACAAGCAACATAAAGTATCTTGGTGTAACACCAAACAAATAAAAGACCTATATAATAAGAACTTTGAGACTCTAAAGAAAGAAATTAAAGAAGATACCAGAAAATGGAAAGATCTCCCATGCTCTTGGTTAGGTAGTATAAACATAGTAAAAATGGCAATCTTGCCAAAAGCAATCTACAGATTCAATGCAATCCCCATTAAAATCCCACCACAATTCTTCACTGACCTTGAAAGGATAATACTCAACTTTATATGTAAAAACAAAAGACCCAGGATAGCCAAAACAACCTTATACAATAAAAGAACTTCAGGAGTCATCACAATTCCTGACATTAAGCTCTACTACAGAGCTATAGTTCTGAAAACAGCCTGGTATTGACATAAAAATAGACAGGTAGACCAATGGAATCGAATTGAAAATCCTGATATTAACCCACACACTTATGAACACCTGATTTTCGACAAAACAGCTAAAATTATACAATGGGGCGAGGACAGCATCTTCAACAAATGGTGCTGGCACAATTGGATGAGGGTGTGTAGAAGACTGCAGATAGACCCATGTCTGTCACCATGCACAAAACTCAAGTCCAAATGGATCAAAAACCTCAACATCAATCCAGCCACATTGAACCTCTTAGAAGAGAAAGTAGGAGGTACCCTTGAACAAATTGGTATAGGAGTCCACATCCTGAACATAACTCCAAGGGTACACACACTGAGAGAAACAATTAATAAATGGGACCTCTTCAAACTTAGAAGCTTCTGTAAGGCAAAGGACACAGTGGACAAGACCAAACGGCAGCCCACAGACTGGGAAAAGATTTTCACCAATCCTATATCTGACAAAGGGCTGATCTCCAAAATATACAAAGAACTCAAGAAACTAATAACCCTATTAAAAAATGGGGTACAGAACTGAAGAAAGAATTCTCAATGGAGGAAATCAAAAAGGCTGAAAGACACTTAAGAAAATGCTCCACATCCTTAGCTATCAGGGAAATGCAAATCAAAACAACTTGGAGATACTATCTTACTCCTGCCAGAATGGCTAAAATTAGAAACACCAATGATGATTCATGTTGGAGAATATTTGAAAAAATGGGAACACTCCTCCATTGCTGGTGGGAGTGCAATCTCATACAGCCATTTTGGAGATCAGTATGGCAGTTCCTGAGGAAAATGGGAATTAGTTTACAACAGGACCCGGCAATCCCCCTCTTAAGCCTATACCCAAAGGATTCACATCCATGCAACAAAGTCATCTGTTCAACTATGTTCATATCAGCACTATTTGTAATAGCAAGAACCTGGAAGCAACCTAGATGCCCCTCAATTGAAGAATGATTAATGAAGATGTGGCACATTTACACAATGGAATACTACTCTGCAGAAAAAAATAATGGTATCTTGAAATTTGCAGTCAAGTGGATGGCACTTGAAGAAACCATCCTGAATGAGGTAACCAAGTCACAAAAATAGGAACACAGTATGTACTCACTCATATATGGATTTTAGACTTAGATCAAAGGATCACCAGCCTATAATTCACACCACCAGAGGAACTAGGATACAAGGTGTATTCTAAGAGATTCATATAAAGTCCCTCACAGAACTAGGAAGGGACAAGTCCCCCAGAGCTCAGGTAAAGTGGGGGAGGACAGCTAATGGAGAGAGAAGGTGGAGAAAATGAGGGGGGGGAAGGAAAGTATGTGCAACCAGGAAGATTTAGCCTGGTTAGGAATAGAAGACAGGAAAGAGAGAGAAAGAAAGAGAGAGAGAGAGCCAGGAGAGAGAATGTAAAAGAGGGAGCCAGGATTGGTTTCAAGATAAAATTAAACACAAAGAAACATCTAGAGAACTACAATACTGCTGCCAACTAACAATTTGAGTATCTGTGGAAAGGCTACCATAAATGCCCTTCCCAGAGAGTGAGATCAACACCTAAGTTCTCCATGGAGCCCTCAACTAATGCCTGTTGGAAACAGGAGCAAACACCCATACATAAACACTGAGTCGAACTAGAACCCAGATGCAGATGGAAAGGACAAGACCATGCGGTAGAAGCACATAGAGACAGCTTACCTGAACAAGGAGGAGCTAAGGGCCACTAGACTGATAGCTGGGGAACCAGCATGGGACTGACTCAGGCCCCCCTGAATATGGATCTCAGCCAGAAGGACTGAGCAGTCTAAGAGACCTCAGACAGTGGAGCCAGGATGTAGCCCTGGTGCACAAAAGGACTTTGCAAACACATCCCCCATGGAGAGATAACTGCCTTAATCTAGAGACAGGAGAGAAGCCCTAGTCCCTACTTCACATGACCTGTCAGATCTACATGACCCCAACTGGATGGCATTCCCCTACATATGGAATTGGGGTGGGGGGATGGGAGGGGAGGGTGGTTAAAGTGCATCTGAGAGGGCAGAGAGGGTAAAAGGGAGGGAAGGAGGGAAGGAGGGAGGGTGAGGGAACTGGGATTGACATGTAAAATAAATTAAATTAAAAAAAATGCTTTGACTCCAAAATTTAAGTTCAAGGACAATTTCCTGGGTAAATGATTTCTATTTTTGTTTCCACAGAAAATGAAAAGATGTGGATTCCTTCCAGACTAATGTGGTTTGATCAAGCCTGACCCCCTGAAACAGAGTACCAGGTCATCCTACATTCAAAACAGCTGGACAAATCAGCCTTACAGACTATAGCCAAGATTTCTGAATCTTCTTCAAATCCCCCATGACAGTGCCCCTTACCAGCAGGAAGTAGTTTGGAAAGAACGACCATAGCAGGCAACACAGGCTTCCATGGATTTTTAAAAGATTTTATTATTTTCCTCATTTCACTCTTACTTTTTCTCCCTCCAAGCATTGCCACATATCCCATGTTGTTCTCTTCCAAATTTTGTTATCCATTTTCATTCTTTACACACACACACACACACACACACACACACACACACACACACACACGCTTTTTATTTTTTTGTTTTTGTTTTTGTATTTTGTTTTTTTATGTATATAACTAAGTCCATTTAAATGAAAACAAACATTTACAGACAATATTTGGGAATTTGGGCGTTGTCACATTAGTATATATAAAGGTTTAGGGGCAGGGTTTCTTTACTGAGCAGAAACGTGTCTCAAGGGAAGGGACATGAATGACTTTGTCAACAGTTTCAAGATTTACAAACATAATTACAAGGACTATGAAATCACCTATCTGTCCCGATCAGCCCTATGAGTAAAAGTACATCAGAAAATCAAAATTACATCAGTACTCCTCAAGTGCCTGTGTCAAAGAGTGTGGTTTAGTGAGAAATGACATGATGGAATGGATAGGTAGGGTGTCTTTATTCCCCTGTTCTATGCACACTCTTGAAGAAGGTGCCCTTCTTCAGGGTCAGAGGCACAGTCATGAGGACACCTTCAGAGGTGGCAAGGTTTGGGAAGCCCACACAGAAACAAACACCTAGAGGCTGGTCATATGATCACTAGGCTGTATAGAGGTGGGAGAGGTTATCTAGGTGATTCATAATGTAAGACAACCTGAGGGCTGATCTCCTGCTGATGTCATAGTACCCCTTATACTCCCAATAGCATCTGAGGGTGTGGGTCAAAACGCAGGCTGGTGGCCACTCACAAGATTGCCATGGTGTAGCTGTGAAGTCTCCTGCTGGCTTGTGGCACGGGCACTTGGTACATGTTTGGCACACATGGCAAGTCCCAAGGAGGACAGTGAGGGTGTGGTTCTCCAGGAACTCCGGGATCTGGTCCTCATGGAAAAGAACCTTCAGGGAGGAGAGGCCCCAGTACAGGCACCGGAGCAGAGGCCAGCTACTCCCTCTGGGGACAACCAATCGGTGAAGCCACTGGTTGGTGGTTCTGTGGAGACCTGGGTACCTCTTGCAGAGTCGCTGCAACATAGCCACACCTGGGAGGAATCGATCGAGCCTGTTATAGGGGAGTCGGAAGGCACAGACTTGGTGCAGGTCAGGAATGAGAGTAAGAATGAAAATGCAGATGAGTACAAGCAGAAGGGTGGACCAGATCTAGGGCCTGAGCTGGGGCAGGCCCTGGAGCAGGCTTGTCATTCCGAAGACCAACATGGGACACCAAGACTGCCACAGTCAGGTCAAGGGCTTGCACGATGCGGATCTAAGATGGACGAGCTGGAACATCTTCAGCTCGAGCTCAGCTATGTGAAAGCGCGCTATAATGGAGCCTTTGCCAAGATAAAAGCAAAGGTAGCCAAAATGCGCAGATTATACTTTGAGCGAAGAAAGACCATAATCCAGGCCATCCCCGGCTTCTGGCCCAAGGCTGTATCCTTAAGTGTTCACAGTGGGCATTTTATCAAAGAGGGAGAGTTGAAAGGGAGAAACTAGCTGATGAATGAGGACAGTGGGTCGGCAGTGGAAAGAGTCCAAAGACTAGACAAAGGACTCCAATCTCATAGCACTAAGTCCAGAAACTCATCGGGGATGGGTGCTAAGAAGAGTGTGTGATTTGGATAGAAGACTCTGGGGAGGCTCACCAATCAGTACTGGGATTACTGTCATTACAGAAGGGGCATTGTACAGAAAGTCTATGATCTGCCCTTCTATTGTGAGGGAAACAGTGATCAACTTTAGCATCTGCCCATGTTGACACTGCCTCATTAAAGATCTCAGCTCCCTGATAACTCAGGGATTACAGGATGATCATGGGGATGTGTATTTATTGTAGAATTTATCTGGGGCTTTAGATACATTATGATGTCATGAGTATCTGGGTCAACTATCCCCTTGACCCAGAAGCAGCCTGCATGTGAGCAGTATGCCAGGCCAGGGATGCACTGGCATATAAACACACCCTTCTCCAAAGCCAAAACTGCAGATACAGCATCCCACATATCCTTAGTGATATCCCACTGATCCTTAGTGACTTCTGCCTACCATTGAATCAACAGCTCCTTCTATTGTCCAGTCAGCTCATTTCATTTCTCAACTGGGCATACCAGTTCCCTGCCTCCAACTGGACTGCTAATATTGGCTTTTTCTAAACATCCCTCTGGCCTGGGTAGATTTCCAAGTCTCAAAGAGTGTGATTGTCACCTCCTACAGATTCTCAGCTTTTTATAAAACAGGAGAATCAAAATAGATGTCATCTCAGGATGGGAGGGGACACAGCACAATGAAGGATAGGTCTCATGTCCACATGTCTGTGGGGGCTCTTGTTCCAAGGTTTTCTCTCCATACACAGTGGCCTACTTGCTTCTAGCTATCCTTTACATAGAATAGGAGGGTTCCTTGACCCAAAGGCAGATGATGAACCATCCCCAGATGTCGTCCATCATCACCAACCAAGATCAAGACTTACTTCGCTACATGTTGACCTTGGAGGTAAGTTGGAATTGTGTCTGGGAAGATAGAAATGGGGTTTCTGGAAAAAAACAGATGTGGAGAGGCATTTTCATTATACTATGTGGGCTCTCCTAGCAGACAGAGATTTCCCTCTTATTTCCTCTACATCTTGGCAGGTGGTGGAGTCCCACCTCGGGCTGAGGATGTGCAGGATGATGTTTTTCTTTAGGGACAACCCATACTTCCAGAATGATATTGTCACTAAAGACTATGATTTCAGCATCACTGGTATGTATGGCCATAGATTTTAGGGTGTCGCCTGGGGAGCAAATGTGGTGAACTCTGTACTATACCATATTTCTTTCCTGCAGGATACAAAGAGTCAGATTCCAGTGTGATAGAGTGGCTTGGACAGACTGAGTATGGTTATGCCAACTTCAAGCTGGACACCACCAGGCTTACTTTCTTCAGCTGGTTGTGTACACGCAAGCTTCCTGGGTCCAGCAGGATTGCCGAGGTTTTGTTTCCCTTACCAACTGTTACCTAGACTGTGGGTGGGTTTCCTTAACTCCGGGGGAGTTCTTATTTTCTATCCTCTTTTTAATCCCAGATCATCATGGATGACCTGTGGCCAAATCCGCTTTACTATTACCCTAAGGAAGACGAGCCATGAAGGGAGAATGAGGACCTAGCCAGGTGAGCAGACAGGTTTGCCCTCAAAGTGTCTTTATTATCATATGTCCTGAGAGATCATTGGAGAATGACACAATGTGTGGCCTCAAAGCTTTACTGAGCCAGGAACAAGATCCCTCCAAGTGAGAGGGAAGGTTGTGGATATGGATGGGTATGCTTTACACACCTCTCAGGTAGTAATCTCACCCACATTTGGAGATTGGGTTGGAATAAGCACTTGAGGTTTGCCATTCTTTCCCTTTAAGCACCCTGGATTAGAGTGGCTCACCCATGTCCTTCCCCTTCAACTACACACTTCTCCACCTCAGATCAACATGGCTCTTCTGTGTATGCTCCTCTGCCCAGGTCTCTCAAGTGCTGTTTAATAGTCTGCTAGTCTTGACCCAACTAAAGCTTGTATAAAATGCACTGGCTGTGCAAGTGAACATCTTAGACAGACCTTTATCAAGCAGTCAGGGAAAGAAAACCTCCTTTTATCAGGATCTGTGATCAACATTTCCATGAGTCCCTGTGTATGTATGTGCTCATATGGGGATGCATGCCTTTTATGTTACCTACTTGTGCATATCTGTGTATGCACATGTCTGAACCCAGATGAGGGATGGTTTTGAGAGTAGCTTGTGTTAGGGCAACATTCATTAAAGACTGGAAAGCATCTAGGAAGAAAAGAATATGATTGTTCTCTGTGATTCTCATGTTTCTCCACAGCATGAACTAAGAACAAAGCATTTCTGTCTGTAGACCAATATGAAGATGCACCACTTGTAAAATGGAACTGAATGGAATAAATGCTGGCAAAGGTCTCCTAGCTTCCTGTTGACTCCTCATTGAGTGATCACAGTAAATAACACCCATCCCTTGTAGCTAATTCATATTCACCCACAGTGTACTTGTCTGGATTAAGGAGCGGGATATAAGGTTGGAATAGGAGATGTAAACATTGCATTGCCACGGTCTTCCCAGCCACTGGGGTGCTATTAAGCATATCTAATGGGCAAAAGAGTCTGAAGGGCAGAGTGGATACTGACAGACAATTGTAGTCCATTCCCCTATGGCTATTTACTCCAGTGAGTGTTTGGACTTCCTGTAGACACAGATTTAATGCATCCTGTTGAGAAGCAAGTTGTGGGGAAGGTAGGTACATTTACAATGTTTGCCCCTTCATATTGAGTAAAAGATCTCCTATGCTCCAAGATTGGCAATTTATGGCTTGCACGCCAAACAATACAGGATGGTGTTGCTCTACCCATAGTTGTATGTAGTGAGCAGTACACCTCCACTTTTTCCTGATGACATTGTCATATAATGTCTGCACCTGGCAAGATGGCTGGTCCCCTACAGTCTCTTGCACCCAGGTCCCTTCCCTGTGCTGATTTCCCTTGCACCAGATGTGTGGAGAGGCCATTGTCTAGAACAGACTCACCAGGATCCAAAGCCTGGCATTGCTCTGGGACAGTATTGAGGGTGATATTGCTGAACAGTACTTTTCTAGAAGTGGTAATTGGGTTTTCTCCAATGAAATTTCAGTGGATACATGTCACACCACGTTTTGTGTGAGATGTTACTTCAGCCAACTGAACCCATATAGGTGATGTCTCCAACATTTACAGGAACCTCCAGCCATCCTCATCTAAAATTTGACATCCAAAATGGCTGTATAAATTTGCACTTCCACCAGTAGTAGAGGACTGTTCCCTTTTCTCCACATCCTCCCCAGCATAAGTTGTCATTGGTGTTTTTAATTTTAGCCATCCGGCAGGAGTAAGATGGTATCTCAGAGTTGTTTTGATTTTCATTTCCCTAATAGCTAAGGATGTGGAACATTTTCTTAAGTGTCTTTCAGCCTTTTTGATTTCCTCTATTGAAAATTCTTTCTTCAGTTCTGTACCCCATTTTTTAATAGGGTTATTTGGTGTTTTGTTGCTTAGTTTCTTGAGTTCTTTGTATATTTTGGAGATCAGCCCTTTGTCGGATATAGGATTGGTGAAAATCTTTTCCCAGTCTGTGGGCTGCCGTTTGGTCTTGTACACTGTGTCCTTTGCCTTACAGAAGCTTCTAAGTTTGAAGAGGTCCCATTTATTAATTGTTTCTCTCAGTGTGTGTGCCCCTGGAGTTATGTTCAGGATGTGGTTTCCTATACTAATTTGTTCAAGGGTACCTCCTACTTTCTCCTCTAAGAGGTTCAGTGTGGCTGGATTTATGTTGATGTCTTTGATCCATTTGGACTTGAGTTTTGTGCATGGCTATAGATGTGGATCTATCTGCAGTCTTCTACATACCAACATCTAGTTAAGCCAGCACCATTTGTTGAAGATGCTTTCCTACTCCCATTGTATAATTTTAGCTGTTTTGTTAAAAATCAGATGTTCATAGTTGTGTGGGTTAATATCAGGATTTTCAATTAGATTCCATTGGTCTATCTGTCTGTTTTTTTTTTCAATATCAAGCTGTTTTTAGGACTATAGTTCTATTGTATAAATTGAAGTTGGGGATGGTGATGCCTCCAAAAGTTCCTTAATAGTACACGGTTATTTTGGCTATCCTGAGTCTTTTGTTTTTCCATATAATGTTGATTATTATCCTTTCAAGGTAATAATTCTGGGATTATGATCGGTATTACATTGAATCTGTAGATTGCTTTTTGTAAAAGTGCCATTTTTACTATGTTTATCCTACCTATCCAAGAGCATGGGAGATCTTTACATTTTCTGGTATCTTCTTTAATTTCTTTCTTTAAAGTCACAAATTTCTTGCTATGTAGATCTTTCACTTGTTTACTAAGTGTTACCTCCTGATACTTTTTGTTGCTTGTGGCTCTTAAAGGGTAATGTCTAATTTCTTTCTCAGCACCTTTGTCATATGTTGGGCTACTAATTCTTTTTTTATTATTATTATTATTTTAGGTTATCTTATATCCTGCTAGTTTGCTGTAAGAGTTTGCTGTCTGTAGGAGTTCCCTGGTAGAGTTTATTGGTTCGCTTATGTAAACTATCATATCATCTGCAAATAGAGAAAGTTTGATTTCTTCCTTTCCAATTTGGATCCCCTTGATCTCCTTTTGTTGTCTTATAGCATTAGCTAGAACTTCAAGTACGATATTGAAGAGATCTGGAGTGAAAGGGTATTCTTGTTTTGTTCCTGATTTTAGAGGAATTGCATTAAGCTTCTCTCCAGTCAATTTTATGTTAGTTGTTGGTTTACTGTATATTGCTTTTATTATGTGTATGTTTGTTCCTGTTATCCCTGACCTCTCCAAGACCTTTATCATGAAAGGGTGTTGAATTTTGTCAAAGGTATTTTCAGCTTCTAGGGAGATGTTCATGTGAGTTTTATTTTTCAGTTTGGCTATATGATGGATCACGCTGATAGATTTTCGTATGTTTAATCATCCTTGCAAACCAGGCATGAAGCCTACTTGGTCATAGTGGATGATTTCTCTGATGTATTCTTGGATTTGATTTGTCAGTATTTTATTGAGTATTTTTGTATCTATGTTCATGAGGGATAGTATTCTGTAGTTCTCTTTCTTAGTTGTGTCTTTGTGGCTAGGGTACCAAGGTGATTGTGGCCTCATAAAAAGAGTTTGGCAATGAACCTTCTGTTTCTATTGTGTGGAACAATTTGAGGAGTATTGGTATTAGCTCTCCTTTGAATTTCTGGTAGAATTCTGCATTGAATCCATCTGGCCCTGGACTTTTTTTGGTTGGAAGGCTTTCGATGACTGCTTCTATTTCATTAGGGGTTTTGTTTATTTAAGTTGTTTATCTTTTCTTGATTTAATTTTGATAAATGATAGTTATCCAAAAATTTGCCCATTTCTTTTGAATTTTCAAATTTTGTAGGGTATATGTTTCAAAGTATGAACTGAAAATTGTCTGGATTTTCTCAGTGTCCATTGTTATATCCCCCCCTTTTTTCTGATTTCATTAATTTGCATGCTCTCTCTCTGCTTTTTCATTAGTGTGGATAAAGGATTGTCTATCTTGTTGATTTTGTTGAAAATCCCACTCTTTGTTGCATTGATTTTTTTGTATTGTTTTCCTGGTTTCTATTTTATTGATTTCAGCCCTCAAATTGATTATTTCCTGGCATCTACTCCTCTGGTGTGAGTTTGCTTCTTTTTTCTTTTAAGACTTTCAGTTGTGCTGTTAATTCTCTAATTGTTTATCATCCATTTTCTTCATTTGGGCTCTTAGTGCAATGAACTTCCCTCACAGCTTTAAAGGTGTTGCATAAATTCAGGTATGTTGTGTCCTCATTCTCATTGAATTTTAGGATGTCCTTAATTTCTTTTTTTTTCTTTGACCCAGGAATGATGCAATTGTACATTGTTCAGTTTCCATGAATTTGTTGGGTTTCTATGATTTGTGTTCCCGTTCAATTCCAAATTTAAAGCATGGTGATCTGGTAAGATACAGGGGACTGTTCCTTTTTTTTTTTTTTTTTTTCTATCTGTTGAGGTTTGTTATGTTGCTTAGTATGTGGTCGATTTTAGAGAAGATTCCAAGTGGAGCAGAATAGAATGTATATTCTTTTGTTTTTGGATGGAATGTTTTATAGATATCTGTTAAACCCAGTTTAGACATAATTTCTGTTACTTCATTTGTTTGTTACTTTTCTTTCTGGTGGTCCTTTCTAGTGGTGAGAGTAGGGTGCTAAAGTCTCCCGTTATGAGTGTGTGAGGTTATATGTGAGCTTTGAGTTTTAGTAGCATTTCTTTTTACAAATGAGGGTGCCTTTGTATTTGGGGCTTAGATGTTCAGAATTAAGAATTTGTACTGATTGTCATTTTTACTATTTTTATTCTACCTATCCAAGAGCATGGGAGGTCTTTCCATTTCTGGTGTCTTCTTTTATTGCATTCTTTAAAGACACAAATTCTTGCTGTATAGGTCATTCATTTGTTTGGTAAGCTTTACCCTAAAACACTTTATGTTGTTTGTGGCTATTATAAAGGGTGCTGTTTTTCTGATTTCTTTTTCTCAGCCCCTATATAGTAAGGCTACTGATTTTTTTTAAGTTAATCATGTATCCTGCTAGTTTTCTGAAGGTGTTTATCAGCTGTAGGAGTACCTGGTAGAGTTTTTTGCACACTTACATAAACTATCAAATCATCTGCAAATAGAGACAGTTTGACTTCTTCCTTTCCAATTTGGATCCCCTTGATCTCCTTTTGTTGTCTTATAGCATTAGCTAGAACTTCAAGTACAATATTGAGGAGATATGGAGAGAGAGGGCAGCCTTGTCTTGATTTTAGATGAATTGTCTTAAGCTTCTCTCCATTCAGTTTGATGTTGGCTGTTGGTTTACTGTATATTGCTTTTATTATGTTTAGGTATGTTGCTGTTATCCATGATCTCTCTAAGATCTTTATCATGAAGGGGTGTTGGATTTTGTCAAAAGCTTTTTCAGCATCTAGTGATGCTGATTTTTCTTTTTCAGTTTGTTTATGTGATGGATCACATTGATAGATTTTTTTTTTATGTTGAACTGAAAGACTTAAACTAGTAAAGAAATGAAATGAAGCCCAAATAATTGGAATGCTGAGCGGAATTTGCTAACCACCAGCCCCAAGATAGCAGTATATCAAGAATTCACACTGCCCCCACTTTCCGCGAGTCAGCAGGCAGTAAATAGGGTCCTTAAGAAACAAAGAGATAGCTGCACCTCCGGTTTGCCCAGACAAGATCAATTAGTACACCCGAGGCTCTAAGGCCTGTTGACCCTAACAGTGAGACCATCGGGCCTCAAAGGGTCACATACTCAATGGACAGAGGGTCACACCTCCTCCTTTTAAAGACACCTGTGCCTGGGGGATGGGGCTTCTCTCTAGCCTGCCTGCTGAGGGAGCCCCTTTGTGCAAATGATTCTGTTCACCAAAGCCTCTTGCTTGTTGCAGCAACTGGACTGGACATTGAGTTCTTGGTGGTACCGACCGGAACTGGGAGAGTCCTCATTCTGAGGGTCTTACATTTTGGAGGTCCCACCGAGTCGACCCCCAGACTCAATTCCATTATCAGTTGGAGTTATGACAGAGCTCGCAACCTGTATGTTTGATGTATGTCTGATGTTATGTGTTTTTGATTCAAGTTTCTGTGCCTGGCCTGCACAGGAGTTGAATTTGGTATAGGACCACAGGGGGAGACAGACATGTCCTGAGACCCTTGGTCCCGCCCTGGACGAAAGTCCCAGGTTGTTTGGAGGAGGGGAGGAGACGAAGTCTTGCTTCTCCGGGGGGGGGGGAGGGGCAGCTGGCCTCCGGACTTGCTTCCCTCCTGCTTTGTAACTTTGGTTTAGGCGCTGTTTGTCTACCACATGGGTTTGTCCTCTTTGTCGGATTGTTCTGTTAGTCACATCCTTCTGTTCCCACTGTTTGTGTCCATTTCTACTCTCCCATGGGTCGACAACTAACTACCCCACCTAAGTTTGACTTTAGATCTGCTGGAGAGCAGGGCTGGGAGACCCAGCAAGAAAATGAGTGTGCTCGTCTCCCACCCCCAGGAATGTGGCAGGGCAGCCAGAGCCCCTGAGGCTGAGCTGGAATGGCTGAACAGCCATGGGCCAGGGCCTCCTGGGCAGCCTGGGTGGAGCCATGCCAGAATGGAGGGACGGGGTTATGACTTATGACCCTGCCGCAGTACCTATTTGGCTCCCCAGTGCCAGCCTCCAGGGCTGACCCTTCTCCCCAGATCTTTGTGATTGGAAAACTAACACCCCCTTTTCTCAGAGGCTCCACAACGCCTTACAGGGTTGGTGGAGTTCCTTATGTTCTCTCACCAGGCTATTTGAGATGATTATCAACAGCTTCTACTTGAGGCTAGAAAAATGTCCCTGGGGCCGATGGGCGGCCCACGCAGTTGAAAAACCAAGATTGACTTGGGATTCCTTTTGACTGGCCCCAGTTGGGACTTCAACACTGCTGAAGGTAGGGAGAGCTTAAAAATCTATCACCAGGCTCTGGTGGCGGGTCTCTGAGGTGCCGTGAGACGGCTCACCAATTTGGCTAAGGTAAAGAGAGCACTCCTTTTGACCCTACCTCAGAAGGCCAGAGAGCTTTGGTGGCTCTGGCCTTCATAGGGCAATCGGGCCCTGGATATTAGAAAGAAACTCCAGAGACTGGAAGGGTTACAGAAAGTTGAGTTATGTGATTTAGTGAAAGAGGCAGAGAAAGTGTATTAGAGGGACAGAGAGGAGGAGAGAAAAGACAGAGGAAAGACAGTAGAGAGAGAACAGAGAAAAGAGAGAGCAGAGAAAAGAGAAGAAAAGAGAAAAAGTGTGACAGAAAACAGGAAAAGTTGACTAAAATCTTGGCCGCAGTGGTTAAAGGGAAAAATAGAGAGAAAGGAGTTAGGGAATTTAAAACAGGCCCTAGACAGCTAGGGAACCTGGGCAACAGGACCCCACTCGACAAGGACCAGTGTGCATATTGTAAAGAAAAAGGACACTAGGCAAATGACTGTCCCAAGAAGACAAAAAGGTATTGAAGGTCCTAGCCCTAAGAAAGGATAAAATTAAAGGGAGATGGGGTTTGGACCCCCTCTCCGAGCCCAAGGTGATCCATGGACTACCTGAAGAACAGTGGACCTTGGCATGGGCCAGGTACCCCACTTGTTCGAGGTTACATCCCACCAGCCAACTGCTTTTTGCCTTTGAATGGAAGGACCCTGCCACGTGCAGAACTGGGCAGCTCACCTGGACCCGACTGTCCCAAGGATTTAAAATTCCCCAACGATGGCCAGGCAAGTAAGAGAATTTCTGGGGACATCTGGATTTTGAAGACTATGGATCCCAGGGTTTGAGACCTTACCAGCTCCACACTACCTACTGACTAAGAAAAAAATTCTCCTGGACCTCAGAGCATCAGGAGGCATTTGATGCCATTAAAAAGGCCCAGCTGAGCACACCTGTTCTACACCTACCTGATGTAACTAAATTTTTACCCTTTATGCAGACAAGTGTAAGGGGTTGCCTGGAGAGTTTTGACCAAATCCCCAGGGCCACGGAACAGATCAGTTGCTTATCTGTCAAAGATGCTTGATCCTGTAGCCGGGGATGGCCTGGTTGTCTAAAAGCTATAGCGGCTGACAAGTTGACTTTGGGGCATAAAGCAACTATAATAGCCCCCATGCATTGGAGAGCATCGTCTGGCAGCCCCCAGACCGAAGGATGAGCAACGGCTGCATGACTCACCACCAAAGCCTGCTTCTCACTGAGAGAATGAGCGGATTGTGTTCACTCCACCAGCCACCCTCATCCTACCACTCTTCTGCCTGAGGAGACTGATGAACCAATGATTCATGACTACCATCAACTGTTGGTTAAAGAGACTGGGGTTCACAATGATCTTATGGACATCCGACTGGCTGGCCCGCTGGCTGGGGAGACATTGACGGGTTCTCTGATGGGAGCAGTTACATTGTAAAAGCCTGTTTGCTAGGCTTAAGGTGCTCGAGTGGGTGAGACAGCGAGAGTGGAAGCAGCTCTGGGAGGCCTAGTTGACGAAAGGAGGCTTAAAAGTTCCACATCACTTCCAAGTTGGAGATCCAGATTATGTTAGATGTCACTGCACAAGAAACCTTGAGACTCAGTAAAAAGGCCCACTTGGGGGCCAGTCCAGAATATGTCCTCCTCCTCTGACCCACCCCAGGTTATAGGACCCAGGGACAGGATCTTACAACTACTCATTTTTATTCCTCTCTTGTTGCTTACTGTTGGAAAAATTGTTACTTTTGTTAAAAATAATAAGTGAGTGTAGTCCAGATTATGATACTTAGATAACAGTACAGGAGCCTCCCAAGTCAAGAGGAGGCTGCCTCTTAATTTCCTTAGTTCTAAGATTATAACTATTGACAAAAGAAAAAAGGAGGAATGAAAGACTTAAACTAGCAAAGAAATGAAATGAAGCTGGGCTGAATTTGTTAACCACCAGCTCTGAGATAGCAGTATACCAAGAATTCACACTGCCCCTCCTTTCTGCGAGTCAGCAGGTGGTAAATAGGGTTCTTAAGAAACAAAGAGATAGCTGCACATCTGGTTTGCCCAGACAAGATTAATTAGCACACCCTGAGGCCCTAAGGTCTGCTGACCCTAATAGCGAGACCATCGGGCCTCAAAGAGTCATGTACTCAGTGGACAGAGTCACACACCCTCCCTAAGCTTGTGGGTTTGCCTTTAAAAACACCTGGGCCTGGGGGATGGGGCTTCTCTCTAGCCTGCCTGCTGAGGGAGCCCATTTGCGCACATGATTCCTGTTCATTAAAGCCTCTTGCTTGTTGCAGCAACTGGACTAGACATTAAGATCTTGGTGGTACCGACTGAAACTGGGAGACTCCTCACTCTGAGCGTCTTACAGAGCCATCCCTGCATCCCTGGGATGAAGCCTGCTTGGTCATGGTGGATTATTTCTCTGTTGTGTTCTTTGGCCAAGCTTTTTATGATGATAATTTTGATAGTGTTTTCACAATACTTTTTGTTAACTGTTCCATGTATTTGTCTGATTGAATGAAATCTTTTAAGAGAAGTAACTTAAATTTCTGTAAACATACACAGACTATGTAGTTTCTTTTCTTTTACATTGACTCCATAATAATGAAATTCCTGTAGTTCCACACTAAATGGTATGCAATCTATAGATGCCTTTATTCTATGTACAAAATTGAGCCATTGTTTATGCTTGTTTGTAACCTTCCTTTGTGTAGCCTCTGTTCATCAAGTCAATATGTAAGTTGCAAACTAGTGATTTAGTTCCACATTAGTTCTTCACGCAAAAATTGTTCTTTAAAAATCTTCATGATGTTGTTTTAACTGCTTTAAAAAAAAACCAAAAAACTATCAATTTTATTTCTCTGAACTCTGGTAAATCATTGCTGCTGTCTAATCAAGCTGTCTGTATTCTTTTACTAGTCACTAGGATTATTCTTATTTTTTTTTTTTTTTAGCATTTTTTAAAAACTTCAAGTACATAACTAAGAGGCATTCTTTTGTTTATCTAAAATTATATTCATTTAAAACTTTTTTGGGTGTTCACACTGTTAACAATTTTGGGTGTTTGTATGGTATATGTTTGTGCTCGTATGTGTATATGTGCTTATAAAGGTGAGAGATTGAAACCAAGTGTCCTCTATCTCTTTCTATATTTTCTTGAGATATTGGACCCTGGATCTCATGTAACTAGAAGTCACCAATTAGCATTGGTACCATTATAGGACCCATCTTTTGTCTGGGTACCTCCCTCCCTGATTCTGGGATTGAATCACTTTTTTATGGGGGTATTTCTGCACTTAGATCCACATTTTCCCATTCAAAATGCTCTACTGAATAAACCATTTCTCCAGTTTAATCAGGTACCTTTGCCATGCTACCTGCTTCTTAAAAAGTAAACATCAGGTTGATTAAAGAATAAAAATGTTTGATATTTATGAATATAAACTTGATTCATAAGCTTTGCCTGTGTTATTAAAGATACTGAGATACTTTTGGTGTGTTTTGTCATGCATCATTATAATGTTTAGAGTCTCTCCTTGTTTTCTGTCCAGTCCTTTCATTAAAAGTTGTAAATAGTGTAAATTGACATGGATAAAGTTGCTTTTTTCTTCAAGAAATGTTTATTTTCAATTAGTTTCAAAAGGTAAAATGAAATTGATTACAGAATCCTCAAAAGGTGATTATCACTTAAACTATTGTAATGTTAAAGGAAACATTGTGCAGCTTCTTAAGTACTGTTTTGTTTGTTTAGCCCTTAAAATAACAACAATAAAGAAAATAAGTTTAACTTTCATCAGAGTCAATCAATACAATGTGTTAGGAAATCATTTAATTACAAATTAAAGTGTATTCATATTAGAATTCTTTATATAAATATATATATATATATATATATAGTAATATATTCATAATAGCTTGTTATGTCCTGTTGGGATATGTCATTTTGGCAAAGAAGTTATGAATGGGATTTTATTTATAACTGTATTTTCTCTTTTCAGGTGTTATTCAAGTATTGGCAAAGTTCAGGATGCCTTTGTATCTTACAGGCAATCCATTGATAAATCAGAAGCAAGTGCAGACACATGATGTTCAATGGGGTAAGCCTCTCTACCTTTCTCTTTCAATACACAAACATGTACACTCTACACACTTTTAATTGATACGCAACAAATTTGAAAGACACTGTGTACTAATATACAAATGAAGCATTTTTGTTTAATTTTACAAATATTATTTTAATTATATGTATATGTTGTATTTTGCCTACATGTGTGTTTGTGCACTGTGTGCATGTTTGGTGACTACAGAAGCCAGGAGATGTTAGTCCCCTGGAAATGTGTCAGGATCTGTCTTTGTGTGGCTACAATAGGAACTAGCAAAGCGGCCCAGGGTCTGTACCTGAGTGCGAGGATTGTGGGTTTGGGAAAGAGTGGCTACAAACAATAAAGAAAAGACAGAATATAGGTCAGGGGCACAGTTCAGTCAATACTGAAATGCCATGAGTTTATTTTTTACTACTCTTATATACCTTATCCAAAAATGGGAATACAGTATCATGTATATGGAACAAACAGACTTTTCTTCCTTACTCATTCTAAGGGTTCAGTAACCACACCTTAGCTGCAACTTCTTGTTCCCTAGCTTTGAAGTCAGGAGTAGCCACACCACAGATTCTGGTCTGTTGTTATTTAGACTAAGACAGCCAAACATCCTACAGTAGCCACAAATTTGATCTTTAGGTCTTATGACTGCAGAGGACAGCTTTGAACTCTTTGTCCTTGTTCCAAGATGGAGTTCAGCCATCTTTATGGACACCCATACAACTTGAGTTATAGATAGATGGTTGTAAACTGCCAAATGGGTACTGGGAATCAAACCCAGGTCTTCAGTAAAAACCACCAGTGATTTTAACTAAACAAAGATTTATTTATGCCTGTGTATTTATGTTTGTGTGCCTGCTTGAACACATGTATGTGTACTATGTGATTGCAGGTACCTGTGGAGGCTAGAAGACAGTGCTGAATCCTCTAGGATTGGAATTATAGACATTTCTTTCTGAGTTGTTATGTGTGTACTGCCAACCAAATCCAGGTCCCTCTGCATGAATAGAAAGTCAGTCATTGAGTCATCCTTGCTGACTATTTAAAGCAAACAAAGAAATCTATTATTTTTCTTTCTAGTGTGCTCTATCAACAGCAAAATCAGCCTATGGATGCTTTCAGGCTTATATATGTGCTGTACAGTTGGATCATGGACATGCAGTAGCCTAGATGGACTTAGATATTCTTTATGAATCCTGTAACCAACCTCAGGATGCCATTAAATGCTACTTAAATGCAACTAGGAGCAAAAGCTGTAATAAAAGCTCTGCACTTACATCAAGAATTACGTTTTCACAGGTAACCTCTTAAAATAGAGTATTATGAAGAACAGATTTCCTAATACAGTAATTGACAATTGAATGGTGGCTGAAAGGTTATTAAATAATTTTTTATTATGTTTGTTTTATATGGTTGTACATGTGTATAGGTAATGTGTGTGCCATGGAAGTAATTTGAAGATGAGAGTACATTCTGTGGGAGCCAATTCACTTTTTCCATTATGCAGGTCCTGGGGATTGAATTTAAGGTCTCCGATTTCCTGCTGAGGCATCACAAATAAATCCTTTATTTGACTTTTAGTATTAGCATGTTTCCATATTTTGTAATATTTTGTAGTGTTTCTTTAGTTTTAATTCTAATAAGATAGGCAATATTTAAGACATGTCTATTGCACTTACATATTGTGATGCATATTAATTTACATTTTGTACATTTTAAGAGACATTTTTCAATGTTATCTTCATTCTGTAGTTTCATAATTTTAGGGAAAAACATGAACCCTGATTTCATTTCTCACTTTTAATTGAAAATTCATGGGAAATATGAGAACTCAGAAAATCTGAGGATAGCTTTGTTCTGTTTCTCCTAAATATATTAATTATCTTCTTTATACTTAAATATTTATCTAAATCCCCAATTAAGAATTTTATTTTTGTAAGACTTAAATACATACACATGTTTTCCTTTCCATACCCATTGAACTTTAAGTTAACTTAAATCCTGCCTTTCATCAACTGCTACAAAGGGCTCTAAGGACCATGGAGAAGAGGGCAGTGGAATCGACTTTCTCCAAGTTGCTTGGGCCAACTGTAGGTAAGTCTTCCAAAAGCTCTTAATCCACAGGTCTCATGCCTCTAACCTCAACAACTGTGGAGGACCTGGGGGTGGCTGTCCATGCTGCCAGCTAGTAAGTCCCTGTTACTCTCTAATCATTCAGGTAAAATTTTATCCTTCTCAAGAACTCTGATGCTTCTGACAACTGGTAGCTTTGTCAGCTTAAAGCAGCAGCCAAGGTTCCAATTGTTACAAAACAGATTTCAGAAATTGATGTTTTAAGGTTACTACTCTTTATACTCTTACCATTAATCATAAAGTTTTAATGAGCTACTAATCCAATTCTGACAGAGTACTAAGCACCATACTATGCCACTATACGATCATAACTTAACTATAAGCTCACAATTAAGGTGCTTTTCACTGTGCTAAACATGTCAGTTGTATAAATGTTAATTCTTTCAGCCAAATCGTTTCTAACATGAGTATGCTGCTAATATGTCTTAATATTTATGTTTTCACAAACTCAAAATATTCTTGTAAGTTCCAGGGAGCGGAATTGAACCCATCCAAACAGGTCAGATTCACTCCAAATAAATATTCAACCTTTCCCTGGTCCCAGGATTCCCTTCCCTCAACCCAGGAACTTCTCCCTCATTTTACAATTCTCCCCTCAAGTACCAGGACATAGAAAAAGACTTTTTTCTAAACTTAACCTTGTCCTCTGTTCTGCTAACATCATGCCAGGTCTCAAAAAGACGCCAGACTTCCTTATAGTCAGGACTGCGATGAAACAACCAGCTACCAGGACGTGGCAGTACCTCAGCTTTCTCATTCTCCCAAAGATGATCACTGTCCCAAGACCTTTTTAATAACAATAAGAGGTGGGAATGTTGGGAACCAGCAGTCTGCTGACCCTGCCCCCTGATGACGGGCAAGATGCTCATGGCCATGTCTTCTCTATGTCAGCCTTACCTTGCTGCCAGGTTTTACCTGGCTGCCAGGGTAAGCAGTTAAGCATGTCCAAATATAGCTCTCTCTCTCTCTCTCTCTCTCTCTCTCTCTCTCTGTCTCTCTGTCTCTCTCTCTCCCCCTTGCTCTCTCTCTTCTCTCTCTCCCCTGCTTTTGGTTGGCCATCAGCTAACCCCCTTTCTTTCCCCTATACCAATAAACCCCACATGGGCACTGACTCTTGGGTTTATGTTTTTTAGACAATAATTGTATCAAAAGAGCAACAGGGGCAGTTAGTGGACAGGGTACTAAGAGAAAAAATGGGAGGAGAGGAAAGCAAGTGGGACTAGGAAGATTGAGTCTGGGGAGGAATAGACACAGCGGGAAAGAGAAAGAGAAGGAGAGGGAGAAGGAGAGGAAGTGAGAGAGAGACCATAAAAAAGGGAGCCATTATATGTTTGAAGAGAAAACTGACTGTAGAGAAATGTCTAGAGACCTACAAGACTGACCCCAACTAACAATCTGAGCATCAGTGGAAAGGCTACCATAAATGCCCTTCCCTGATAATGAGATTGATAACTAAGTTATATGGCATCATAGAGCCCTCATCTAGTAGCTGATGGAAACAGAAGGAGACACCCACAGCTAAACACTGAGCCGAACTCAAATCCAGATGCAGAGAGGGAGGACAAGACCAGGTTATAGAAACCCACAGAGACAGCTGACCTGAACAAGGAGGAGCTAACGTGCGCCCAGACTGATAGCTGGGAATCCAGCATGGGACAGACCCCCTGAACGTGGATCTCAGTTAGAAGGCCTGGGCAGTCTAAGGGCCCTCAGACAGTGGAACCAGGATGCACTCCAGGTGCACAAAAGGACTTTGGGAGCATGTTCCCCATGGAGGGATACTCCCTTAATGAAGTCTCTAGAAGGAGGGCCTACTCCCTACTCTAAATGACTTGAAAGATTTAGATGACCTTTCCAGGAAGGCATCACCCTATATGAGAATAATAAATAAAATAAGAAAATAAATAAATAAGATGTGCTTGTATAATTTAGAAAATAACTGATACATTTCATCTATATGTGTTAAATCACTTTTGCCAGGTGTTGGGTGGTGGCACACTTCTTTAATCCTAGCAGTTGGGAAGCATGGGCAGGAGAATCTCTACATCAGCCTGGTCTACAGTAAACTCTAGGCCAGCCACACTTGTAATTAAAACTCTCAGGAACCCAAACAAACCATTTTAGTGGAAATAACTCAGGAACCAAGAGCAGACTTTAGTTGAGTACAGTTTTAATACCCAGGTCAAAAGTGTACAGTCACCTTATTCCTCCCATACATACAAGGTATTTATGCATATCCACACACATACAAAGAAGTATATCTTTTAAAATGTAGTTGAAAACAGAGGAAATTTTTACAGAAAGAAAAGCAGCTGAATATTATATATTAGTAGTCAGAAATTAAGGATGAAAAAATGGCTCTGGGATCTGCTCTTCCAGAGGACTGGGATCCAATTCCAAGCACGCATGTGGAAGCTCAGAACCATATGTAATTCCATTTCTAGGAGAAACAATTCCCTGTTCTGGCGTCCACAGAAACCAAGCTTGTTGGTGGTGCAGACATACATCCAGGGAAATCTTCAATACACATAAGTAAAAGTAATATTTTAAGAAAGTATTTTACAGGCCTTTATCTATCATGTAAAAGAAGACTTGTAATTCCTATGTGTACACATTAATGTCAAGTCATATAAGTTAACCAATTTTTTAAATGCCTCAATTTGTGATAACTACCACATAATGAAAATAAGGGGAGGGGGTACTAGACATGGCTCAGTAGTTAAAAGGCATGACTACTTTCCCAGTACCTACATTTGATTCCCAACACAAACATAGCTCACAACTCAAAATTCCAGTTTACCCCCTCTTGTGGATTCGTCAATCACTAGGCATGCACATGGGCACACAAGACATGATTCAGACTGCGGTAGTTTGAACAAAATATCCATCAAAGTCTGAAACACTTAAAAATTTGGTTTTAATTTAATGGCAGTATTTAGAAAGTTTACATATAGCAATGCTGAAGGAAGTAGGTTACAAGTCAGAATTTAAATGTGAAAAACTCTTGCATTCCCAGTATACTTCCTCTGCTTGTGGCTTCCTATTCATGATTCGAGTTCTCAGCATTCTGCTCCAGCCTGCTGTTTGCCAGCATGTCTCCCTGCCATAATAGTTTCTTAACCCATTTGAAACTGTAAGCCAGCCCTCCACCCCACATGTATACACACACACACACACACACACACACACACACACACACCTTCCTCCTGTATATCATGTTTTATCACAACAAAATAATTAATACATGGGAAAAACACCCACATGTCTTTTTTTTTTAAATCAACTAAGACAGATGACAAAACAACACACACACAAAAAAATCTTCATACCTGTAAATTCTGTTCTGTGAAGCGCTGTGTATAAACTTGTTGCTGTACTGGATGATGTGAAGCAGTGTGGCCATTATTCCAGCTATCAGAAACATTCTGGGGAAATTTTATTTTAAAATCGAGGAATATTTGTTTAAATCCATTAACAACTCTGTCCAGTATGACTACAATGACTATTAATTGAAATTTTTACAAACATATGGGATATATGTGTAAGGCGAACGGGTTTTTCCGCCAGCCGCCACTCTTGTTCTACAGCCGCACTAGCCAGCCCCAATAACACACAGAGACTCTGTATTCGATATAATCTGTTGGCCTGGTTACTTGTTTCTTATCGGCTAGCTCTGCCTTAATTATTAACCCATTTCTGCTGATCTGTGTATTTCTCTTACCAGGGAGCCGGCTGGCATACTGCTTTCTCCTGACTCTCCAACTTGGCTCCTCCTTACTATTTCCCCTTTCCTCCTTGTCTCCTAGTCCCTCCTATCTTCCTTTCCTATTGGCCAACAATGCTTTATTCATTAATCAGTATGAAAAACATATACAGAATAACATCTCCCATCATATATGCATTCAGATACTAAAAAAGCTATGCAAATGTTTTCCAAACCTATGAACTTTCCAAAAACTTTGTGTTAGTTATGTTTCAAAGTAGTATAATGGCTGTTCATTATATGTAAACATTCAATATATTTTATTGACAGTGAATAGAGATGGTAAAACAACTTTAAAATTTGTAATAATAATAAATTAACTAAAAAATAACAGTGAAATGTATAAAAGTATCTATGAATATACTGCTTTTGTTTCTGGGACACACATATCTGCTGCATTTGCTGGAATGGTGTTTTTTTCTTTGTATAACTGGGCAAGCCTCTTTTCTCTGAGTAGAGTAAGCATATATAACATGGTATGAAAACAGTATCTGACTAGAGTCTAACATAGGTTCAATATTTTGATCATGAGTTTTTTTCAACCTAACAAATCACAGATTTTAAGGTAGTAATATGATTCTTTGCCTTCATAATTATCAATTATCATGGGACAAATATGTTTCTTCTTTTAAAAAACATTTCAAAATCAACAAACCTCTTTCCAGCAGAAATCTCTTCGTAATCATGAACATTCAGAAATGTTTTAAACTGGTACCCCAAGTTCCTTCCCATCTCAAAGGGAGTCCAATTTTGATCTCAAACTCCTATATAACTAAATGTTTTAATTTAAATGTCTTTACATTTTAAAGACTAATCCACTATTTAGTGAAATTATTTTTTTTATTACTATAGATAGGAAAAACCATTAAAAGCTGGGCACCTACAGAATATAACTTCTCACCTGTTGTGCTGTGTTCATGGCACCCTGCCTGGAGGTAAGCTCTGCGGGCATTGGTAGGCTCCATGCCTCCTCAATACTAGGAAGTAATTTAGTTTTATTCTGTAGACTACCTTGTGGATGGTTACACAACTAAGCCTAGGAAAAATTATGTAAAAAGCAAGTTTAACACAAGCCTATTTAATTATGATAAAGTCCACTAAACCTTTAAGTTTGTCCTCCATCAAAATAAAATCCTCAAAACCAAAATAAATAAATAAAGCCATGTTCCCAGAAAAACAAACTGTAGGGTAAGATAAATAAGAACACAGAATGAAACCTGTTAAATCCATTATATGTTGATCAACTACTGAACATGAGGTCTGCTCTATAGTGATTGATATAGCCGATGTCACACAGTTGGACAAAACTAATATTTCCTCCTCCAGCAGTTATTAGAGACAGTGTAGTTGTTAACCTTTATCCTAGTCAGTATATTTTTATTCATTCCTGTAAAAATATATTCATGTATAAATGTTATGTATATGTATATGAAGCAAAGTATAATAGAGCAAAAGCTTCACATTGAAGTTGGATAACACAAATCAGAAGGAAAAGAGCTGAGGAGAAAGAAGCAAGAGTCAGAGATCCACTTGTTTCCACATTAACACTAAATTGGAAGCTGTAATATATATGTACTTTTAATTGATTTTACTTTTTTAATGTTTCATTGTTTATTTCAGTTAGTGAAGACATTTTCTCATTCTGTACGTTACCTTTTATCAAATGATGCTGTATTATGTGTTTAAGTTCCATGAAGGCTCATTGTCAGTTATTGGCCTCAGGGTCTTATTCAAATAGCCTTTTTCATTAACTATAAATTATATCCTTTGTATGGTTTTTTTTTATCACATTAAGTTTTTGGGTTTTACCTTGACTTCTGTGACCTATGTGGAGTTGTTTGATGCAGGTTGAGTGATAATGATTGAGTTTTTTTCCTACTGTAGTAGTTTTCCAGTTTGGGTAGCAGCATGTTTTGAAGATCATATCTTTTCTTCCAGTGTATATGTAAAATGTATACTTTTTGTACTCCTTCAGATTTGTAGTCATTTCTGAATTTGTGAACAACTATTATCTTTTTTAATGTCTTTATATCAGTGTGGCAAGTTTAAAAGAGGCAGTAACTGAATCTGTGGCCTCCTTACCACAGATGGAAGATAACTATATTTAGGAAATTTTTTTCTTTGTTGTTTTCGTAATAGCTTTCACTGCAAGGGAGAAGGGAGGGAGGAGAAATGGGGGGAAGAAGATGGGGGCAAAGCAGAACATGAGGGATCAGGAAAGTGGAGTTGGGAGAAGAACAGAGAAAGAACGCGAGTTAAGAGATACCTTAATACAGGGAGTCATTGAGGTTATGGAGAAATCTGGCACTAGAGAAAGGTCTACAGATCTACAAGTCTGACCTCAACTAACAATTTGAGCAACAGTGGAAAGGCTACCATAAATGCCTTTCCCTGATACTGAGATTGATTACTAACTTATATGCCATCATAGAGCCCTCATAAGCAGCTGATCAAAACAGAAACAAACACCCACAGTTAAACTCTGAGCTGAACTCCTGGAATCCAGTTGCAGAGAGGGGGAAGTGATAAGAAAAGGGATCAAAACAAAGGTACAGTAACCCACACAGACAGCTGACCTGAACAAGCGGGAGCTCATGGACTCCCAGACTGATCAGCATTTGACCGACTCAGATCCCCTGAATGTTGGTCTCAGTTAGAGGGCCTAGGCAGTCTATAAGACCTCAGAGAGTGGAACCAGGATGTATTTCTGGTACACAAAAGGACCTTGTGGACACATCCCCCATGGAGGGATACTCCCTTAACCTAGAGACAGGAGAGAAGTCCTAGTCCCTAATCCAAATGACTTGATAGATTTAGATGACTCCTCCTGGAAGGCATCACCCTACAAATAGGAGTCATGGGAAGATGGAAGGGAGAGGGAACTGGGATCGATATGTAAAATAAAAAAAAATGATAATAGTAAAAGGAAAACAACTTAAAAGGAAAAAAAATGCTACATTCCATTCTTGTTTTCTGTTTTTAAAAATCAGATATTTAAACCACTTTAAAGTTAACTATACACCTTATGTGTTAGTGTGTTTTTATTTGGTTCTTTATTTTAATACTTAATTTTTAACCTTATTTACACAGATCAGTCATCGCTATTCAAGTTATGTCTATACATTGTAAGCCTTTTCTCATGAGTATTCAACTTTCTATGATTAAAGAAAGACATACAAATTTATGGTCTCCCCTCCAGTTTGCTTTTTCTAGAAAGTGGACTTTCACTAAAGGAATTTGTCAGTGAAAACTTCTTTGGTGTGGCCAGAAATGGTGGTACAGGACTTGGTTTCAATCTCTTTTACTCCAAAGACCCAGCTAGGCAGATCTCTGATTTTTGAGGCCAGCCTGGTCTATAAATAACTACCAGGCAATCAAGGGTTGCATGTAAGACCTTCCCATCAAAGCCCAATGCTTTAGTGTACAGTTAGAGGAAAAAATATACAGCTGCTACTTTTAAATATGTGTTGGATTATTTTCTGATTGTCAAACTTTTGAAATTAATTTACATACCAGGACAAGAATTAAAAAATAATGTTTTTTTTTTTTTTTTTTTTTGTATATGGGTGTTTGGCCTGCATGTATCTTTGTGTTTTACGTGCATGTGATGTCTAAAGTGGGTAGAAAACACTTCAATATCTCCTGGAAATGGAGTTACAGATGGCTGTGGGATGCCATGTGGCAATTGGATATTGAACCCTAGTCCTCTGAAAGAGCAGCTCAGAGTTCTCAAGCACTGAGCCATCTTTCCAGCCCTAATTTTTTGTTCTGTTGCTTTTTGAAGAGGAAAAAAAAAAGATCTCACTGTGCAGGTCTGGCTTGTTGCAAACATATGTGTACCCCCAAGTACTGGGGAGAGACAGAGAGACAACACACAGGGACATGGAGAAACAAAGGTATAGAAAGACACAAAGAGAAAAAGAGAAACAGAACAGCAAGAGGTACAGATAAAAGAAGAATAAAGAACATGCAGAGAAGCAATTGTGTGTGAGTCAGTTACTTTTTCCCCTTAGACTTTAGTTCCTTCTCTTCTTTTTAGTTCCCCATTTTTGAACCCTGAGCAAAAATCCTGGCTGTCCTCAAACTCATGTGGACCAACCTAACCTTGAACTCATAGAGTTATTCTCTACCATACCCGTACCTGACCAGAGTTTTTAAGAGCTCATCATAGGATTGTTCTTTTACGTTCTTCCTCATTTAACATTAAAGTATTGGCATTCTCTTTCTATAAAGTTTAATGTAACAAGTTTTAATACTGTACACTTCTGATTATAAACTGTGTTAGAATAGATTGAGATTTTTGTCATCAAATCTTAACTAGAGGAATAAAACTTATTTGGATATATAGGTAACTTCTGGGTTTAATTTTTATTAAAGCAAAGCCTATTCCAGTCAGGGTTTCTCTGTGCAGCTTGGGAGGCTGTCCTCAAACTCACAGAGATCTGCCTGCCTCTGTCTCCTCTGAGTTCTGTGATTAAAGGCGTGTGCCACCAACATATAGCTTGAATAAACTTTTATATACAAAATACAGTAATTCTAGTATTTATTGTTGATGAGTTTCTTCTAAATAGTTATTAGTTATTTCATCTGAGAATTATCTACTGGGATCAGCTTATGGTACGGAATATAAATGTTGAATATTATTTAATTTATTAAAAATTTTCTTCTGTGGCTGGACAGATGGCTCAATGCACTAACTGATCTTCCTGTGGTTCTGAGTTCAATTCTCAGTAACCACATGGTGTCTCACAACCATCCATAATGAGATCTGTGCCCTCTTCTGGCCTGCAGGGATAGGGTACATGCACACAGAATACTGTATATATAATAAATAAATAAATCTTTAAAAAAAAAAGCAAACAACCAAGAAACACTTTTCTATGTGTCTTAGACTTTGACTATTTGTGGCAGTGTTCCCTCTGTGTCTGTTTCTCTTACTTACTACTATTACTTTATATCCCAATTTAGAAAAATTTATCAAGGCTGGAGTGAGTGTTTCAAGCTACTTCAAGCACTTGGCTACTCTTGAAGAAGATATAGGATAGATTCCCAGTATCCATAAGGTGGCTCACAACCATCTTTAACTCTCCAGTTCTGGAAGTCTGATGCCGCAACAGGCTTCTGTTGGCATGACATGCACATACTTTTGCAGGCAAACACCTCATAAAATCTAAAATAATAATAACAACAACAACAACAACAACAATAATAATAGTAACAACAACAATAATAAATACATAATAAAAATACATAAGCTGGGGACTTTGGAAATGTACATGGTCAGAGAACATGAATTTCAATACTAAATATACTCTACTCTCATAATTTAAAAAAACAAAATTGTTAATACATCTTTTTCTAGTTTACAAAGTTCAACACATGTACAATGTACATTAAATTTACTATAAATCTTAATAAACTCTTTGTGTCCATGACTGTACCAGGCAGATGCATTGTTTAGTTTATGTTTACAGGTATAATAGTTTGGTATAAGAATATATATGTCTTTCCCTCCCTTCTCCTTCCCTCCTTCCCTCCCGTTTACTCTCTTTGCCCTCTCACATGCACTCTAACCACCCTCCCCTCCCATCCCCCCACCCCAATTCCATATGTAGGGGAATGCCATACAGTTGGGGTCATGTAAGTCTGACAGGTCCTGTGAAGTAGGGACTAGGGCTTCTCTCCTGTCTCTAGATTAAGGCAGTTATCCCTCCATGGGGGATGTGTTCACAAGGTCCTTTTGTGCACCAGGAATACATCCTGGCTCCACTGTCTGAGGTTATAAAAAAAAAAAAAAGAATATATATGTCAATATTGAACAATATGCAGTAATTGAATCAGATAATTAACTTAGACTATTTACTTTTTAAAATGTTAAAATTTTCATTATAGATGTTGTTAGATATTTTAATTGTATTTTTTGGTGGCTTCAGTTTTATTTAACATTTTGTCGTTGGGTTAGGCATTTTATGATATTTAAATCAACCTCTTTTCTTCCTTTTCCCAGGGTTCTGATAAAGATCAGAGTTTATATTTGGCAACAGTGAATGATGACCACCCTCCATATCTCACTGGGTCCACAAAATATCTCCAAGCAGCTAGCACTGGTATTCAGAATCAGAATGGAAATCATAGTGTGCCTCAAAATTCACGTCCAAAAGGGCATGCTCCAAACCATTTCTCCTTTCATATTCCTACCTCAGAAGAACAAAAGGTCACTAATTGTACCAAAGAGAGTAAGCATTCAAGGAGTAGATCCTTGAGTTCTAAAACAAGTAGGCAAGACATATCAAATATTTGTATTAATGTAAAGGGACATTCTAATCATGTTCATCAGATCACATCAGTTGCTATCTCCAGCCCTAATAATGAAGATTCTGAGTCAACAAATTTAGTAGTAGACAATCCACAGCCTTCTGCCTTGGTTGGAGAAGCTATTGACAGTGTGGGTACTGGGACTTGTGACAAAGTCAATAATGTTCATCCAGCTATTCACAAAATGCCTGATAATCTTGCTGCTTCTTCACCCTCTTCAGCCAATTCCACAGAATCACTTTCTCCAAAGTTAACTAACCAGAATCATGCACACATTACTGGTTTTATCATCCCTCACAGTAGATTACATACCAGTAATAAAGAAGGGCAAGAAAACTCAGAGAGCTCTGTCGTTGTTAATCTTGGCCTCAGACCTAGACCTCAAATTACACCACCAGTGTCTGTGTCTATATACTCTACTTCAACAGAAGTTCTGAAAGCATGCAGGTGAGTGTGGTAAAGTTCATCAAAAGGTGAAAATTATTAAGAAGACATGAAATAACTAAATACGATTCTATCCTATGCTTGTAAAATGTGTCAAAGACTGTATAGTTTTTTATGTTTAAAAGGCAGTTTCATATGCAGTGTTTTTCTTTTTGTTTGGGTGTTACTATTCATTGTTTATTATTTATTTATTAAGACTGCTGCATTAGGTAAGACATATCTTTGTCTAGTATTACTACCTTTTACTACTTATTACAATAGGCATCATGATTCTGGAGGTTATATTTACAGTGCTGAATCTTACTTGGTGGAAAGAATAATACTCCTCCAACTCTTTCTGTTTTCTTTTGTTTGTAGTTTTGATAGCTTTGTTGTTTTTATTTTTAGTGCTAACAAGTATTGACCTTAATAACACAATTTGCTAAAACAGGGCTTTTTGTTTTTTAATTTAAAGGTAAATTTTAAAGGAGGTAGAAAGAGTTGGGAAACTAATAGCTTTAATAGCCATTATAGAAGATCAATCATATTCTGTGAGAACTTTGAGATTAAGACCATAATAACTTATCTAATAGGTTTTCATCTTCCTACTGCAAAAGCAAGGCAGAATCAAAAGAAACAGGGATATTTCTTTGTACATGGTGTTGCTAGCAACAGGGACTGTCCTTTAAATTCTTGGTAGCCATTAAGGCAATAAATAGCCTGCATTGTTTTTAAAGAAGAAGGTATCACATCTCATGGAACTGGAACTAGAAATGGTTGTTTTCTTCCATGTGGGATTTTTGAACTTAAACTAGGTCCTTTAGAAGAGCAACTCTTGTCCTTAATTTCTGACACATCTCTCTGGTTTGAATGCTTTACCATAATTTTAATATTTTGAGTTCCATACTATTGATATTTAATACATTTAAAGTTTTATTATGTGGGCCTGAGTAGTGTAAACTTGAAAAGTTGAATTAGTTCCTGAATTAATTCAATTTCATATTTATAAATATTACCTTACAGTCTTATGCCCAAAAATTTAGAGTTTGAGAGTAATCTTTATAAGTTTTTATTAACGTATAACCTGGCAATTATGATACTTGTCACTAAAGAAAAACAAGTTAATTCAAAGTTACATACTTGTATAATGATTACATGCAGTATGTTAACTGGACCTGTTTGTAACCATAGCTTCAAAAATTATTAAGAGTTGGCTAGATTGATGGCTGTATCCTTAACAACAGTTTTTGCTGTTGCAGAGGACCTATATTTGGTTCATAGCAAGTCCAGTTTTTGATTGCTTAGCTGTCTTTCTAACCCTGAAGTTAAAATTTGATGAAGCAGAAGAAATGAATTTTCTGGATTTTGGATTGGCTGTAACTTTGGAAAGTTATTGGCATTATTTTTAGGAAGAGAAATATAAGGATAGTACTGTCATTAAATTTGTGTGTGTGTGAATATTTAAAATCTGATGAGAATTTGAGGAGGGAATAAAGTTAGAGTCATAATTTAGTTGATATTTATGTTTTAATTGAGAAAAGAAATTAGGAAATTACAACCAATGTAAAGAATGTTTAATAGTTCATTCCATTAAAACTTACTAGTTCCTTATAATGAATAATTCTGATTTTTTTCCCTCTTAAACATCAATTTATAGCTATTATATAACTTCTGGTATTTTTCTTTTAAAAAGGAATCTAGATAAGAATGGCTTGTCTAATAGTCATGTTCTGTTGGATATATGCCCCTCCTCCAAGACCTCCGACTTCACCATATCCTCCCTTACCAAAGGAGAAGTTGAATCCACCTACTCCTAGTATTTATGTAAGTCTGATTAACTAACTAGAAATAAGTCAATTGTCTGAACCAACTTGAATGATACTATAGGTAGATACATATTTAAATCAGCATAGATTGACTTTTAGGGTAACTATAAGTATCTACTCTTAAGGGATTGAATATTTTAAATATTTCAGAAATACATTATTGTATTCTGAATCTGAAAATAAGTCTTCTTACTGTAGATAACAAAAACATTTATTTTCTAATCTTTGCAAGAAAATTGTTTAGAGATAGCAAATTAAGCAATGTTTTGATTGGTTTATGAGATTAATGAAGCAAAACTTTTCTATTGTTCTTAGTAAATATTTATCTGCATCTATTGTTTTCTAAAAGTGTCAGCTGTAAAAATAGTATTTGTTTCTCGTTTCTCATGTGTAAGGATTGTAAGCTTTCAGTAGGATAGTAAGGTAACATGCTAAACTGCTTGTGATTGCACAGCTAGCACTTGAGAAAAAAGAGGCAGGCACATATCTGTGAGTTCCAGGATAGTTTGTTCTAAAGGTGAGTTTCAGACCAGCCAGGAATACATAGTGAGACCCATTCTGAACAAAGCCAAACAGCCACAGCCCCACCTGTATTTATGATTTTTAACCTTCCCTTTTCTAATTAAAATGACAAATGTTCTAGGCAAGTAAGTAATAGACACACACACACACACACACACACACGGGGCGGTGGTGGTGTTATACACAGAGTTGAAAAAGAAACTAAGGGGGAGAAGTGGTAACTTTCTAAATATGTTGAGAATAAACAAAGTTAAAATTTGTCCTTTTGGTGACCTATTTCTTTTTACATGTTTATACTCAAAAGTGCATAATTTAGCATACCTTTTATTAAATAAATGAAGAAAATACATTTAAAATGTGCTGTTGGAAAAAATGGGTTATTTAAAATGTCTTTCATTAAATTACTTTAAAAAAGTAAAACAGAAAAGAATTTATATTTTCTCTATAATTTCTTGAAAATATGAACACAAAATACTATAATGCTGCTTCAGTACACATCAAAAAATAAAATGTCATATCCACACTATACCAATGTGTATGTGTGCTTTGTCTATTTTAAATTGCCAAATATGCATGGAGTATAAGAGTTTCCAGAGAACTAATGAAATGTCTTAACTTTATAGCTGGAAAATAAGCGTGATGCCTTTTTTCCTCTTTTACATCAATTTTGCATCAACCCAAAAAACCCGGTCACAGTAATTCGAGGCCTTGCTGGAGCTCTTAAGTTAGGTAACTTTTAAAATATTTGAACAGTTTCAATATTAGTGAACTTAGAATAGCAGTAGTTGGTTGTGTAATTTTATGATGTAGAATATTTTGTTTATTTTTGTATTTTTAATCTCCTATGCCTGTTTCTGTCTCAACTACTATCTCTGCTTTCTCTTATTTTTCATTTCTTCCTCCTCTTCCCCTGCTCCTTCCCTTCTTTTTGTAATAGTCTTCCTCTGCTCCTTTCTTTATTCTGTCTTCCATTTCTCTACATTAGTTCCATATGTATCTGCTTTTTAATAGCTTATTAATTTTTAAAAAGTTTTTAGGGTAATTTATATGTCATTAAACATGTCTTTGGAGCACATGATATTGCTTACCAGCAGCTTAATTTAATTCATGTCTTTTAAAAGATGGTTTATATTACATAATAGAATATTTTTAGTATAAAATACAAAAGAGAATTGTTTCATCTGTTATAATGGCTACATCAAGGGACTGATCTACAATTCTGCTACCAAATGGATTGGAACTATTTTGACAGAAACATAATATTCCATAATTTTAATTTCTTTCAAATTTTTAATGAGTGTAATTTTACAAATTTAATGAGTAATATTTATTTTTGAAGATCTTGGATTGTTCTCTACCAAAACTTTGGTAGAAGCTAACAATGATCATATGGTAGAAGTGAGGACACAATTATTGCAGCCAGCAGATGAAAACTGGGATCCCACTGGAACAAAGAAAATCTGGCGGTATGAAAATAAAAGTTCTCATACTACAATTGCTAAATATGCACAGTACCAGGCCTGCTCCTTCCAAGAATCATTAAAAGTAAGTTCACTTTGCATAAACATTGGGAGAAGAGTGTTAAGGGGATTTTTTTTTTTTAACACAAATGCTTGTTTTTGTGTGGGGCAGCAGTTTTGAGTCTTTTTCCTCAAGTAATCTCAACACTTTGAACTTGCAGAACAGAGTATGCTGGATGTCCAGTGAATTCAAAGGATCTGTCTGTCTTCTGTCTCCCTGCACTAAAATTACAAATCTATAATCCTAAGGACATTGACAAATTTAATTGTATTCAGACAGTGTCTCACAGTGTAGCTCTGGCTGGCAAGGACCTTTGAGTGATTGCACCTGCCTCTGCATCCCAAGTGTGTGCCACTGTGCCTACATAGGACACTGAGGAATATTAAAAACATGTTTAAATACCATGAAATCTAAGAAGAGACCCATCCATGTTCAAGATGGATATAAAACAGTAGTAGTCAGTAGCAGAAAAGAAACTCCTCATACTGTAGTTAATACCACCCTCTCCCCATCTTGTGGACTGAACATAGAACCTTCTTCTTGCTACACAAGTGTTCTACCACTAAGCTAAATCCCTAACCCCTCTTATATTTTAGTTAAAACACTAAGTATATAGTATATGTATAAGTATAAGTATATGTTTGAAAGATACAAAAAGGAAATACCTAGCTGCATATTAAGGCATAGGCACATCAAAATAACAGTTTTGAACACAAACCATAAAAGCATGAATAGTTTAAAATGATGTGTTTCAAATTATTTTAAAAATCTCATTTTTACATACAATTACCTAATTAAGTAAAGCTATATGTGCTAATGTAGGCAAAAAGAAAAATACTCCATGATGAAGGTATCTTTGATCACTAAGAATCACTAATTCTTCAGACTGAAAAAGATAAATTTACGTAATAGTCCATCAAAGTTTATAAATAATTCTAAAAAAGAAAAAAATAGCCAATAAACATTTTAATAATACATAGGTTCATAGTTATAAAGGAAATACAAGTCATTTCACCCTACTTTGAATGTCTCCCATCAATAAAACAAATAATTATCAAATGCTAACAAAGGATTCTCACAAAAATCCCAAGTTAAGCAACCACAACATATATGCAGAGGAGCTAGGGATAGTCTTCATCTCTTCCTTTCCCACCTGATCCCTTCGATTTCCATCCCCACCCACCCCAAGTTTATTATTTCCCTTTTGCAGGGAAATTCACACATCCTCTGTGGTGCCAGCCCTCCTTGTTACTTAGCCTCTCTGGTGCTGTGTGTTGTAGCATGATTATCACTTACTATACAGCTAATATCTAGTTATGAGTGTGTAGGAACCATGTTTGTCTTTCTGGGTTTGGGTTACTTCACTGAGAATGATTTTTGTCTAGTTCCATTTATTTGCCTGCTGCTGTCCCTCCCAGTTGAATAACCATTTAATCCCAAATTAACACACAGAGGCTTATATTAAGTATAATCTGTTTGGAAGATTGCTCAGGCTTATTACTAACTAGCTCTTACAACTTCAATTAACCCATAATTTTTACCTGTCTTTAGCCGCATGGCTTGGTATTGTTCATCTTTTTCCCTCTGCATCTGCTTTTCCTGTTTCCAAAATTCTTCCTGTGTTTTATTGAGCCAATACAAGTAACAAAACTTTATAGTGTACAAGTTTTTTAGCCCATAGCAGCCTGCAAATTTCCTGATGTCATTATTTTTAACAGCTGTGTAATTGTTTATGTACCACATTTTCTTTATCTGTTCTTCAAAAACATCTTAGGATGTTTCCATGTCCTGGGTATTATGAATAATTATGCTATGAACATAGTTGAGCAACTGTTCTTCTGGAATGATTGAATATCCTTTGGGTATATGCCCAAGAGTGGGACAGTTGGATCTTGAAGTAGATTGATTGACAGTCTTTTGAGTAATTGCTATATTGATTTCCAAAGTAGCTGTACATGTTTGGACTTCCCCCAGCTGTAGATCACCTTCCCCCTTGGTCCAGATTTTTTCCAGCATGAGTTGTCATTTGTGTGCAAAGGTCATGTGGAAACATACACTAATTCGTAAGTTTGTTAATAAATATAATAATTTTTAGAGAGATGAGTTAGAAGTCCCCTTCCTGTGTTGATAATAGTACTCACATTAGCCCTAGGATACTAAATGGAAAATCTCAGTTCCAGATGTTACATCCCTGAGTAGTTAGTTTGTCAGGGATGCTTTAAAGTCTCATAAGTAATTTTTCTACTGCTCTGAGAAAATACCACAGCCAGTGCTACTTGTAAAATAAAATGTGTAATTTGTGATGGAACAGACATATGGCAGCAGGAATAATTGAGAATTCATATCTTGAAGTAGAGCGGGAAACTATTCACTGGAGATGGAGATTTTTGGAGGCTTTTAAAAAACCATTTTTTAAAACAAAATTTTCAAACATCATTCTTGAATCATGTTTTCCCCTTTACCAATTCCTCCTATATTCTCTTGGTATCCTACTCATATCCAACCACATGACCCCCTCAAAAGAAATAAAATTCAAACAACAAAAGTAATACACACAAATATACTCTATAAAACACAAAAACTGAGGTTGAAATAAATAAGAAAAATAACAGTAAGACATTAAAAAATGTTCTGAGGAAGCAAAAAGTGGCACCTAAATAAAACAAAAAAACATTGATTTTGGTTTGTATTAGTCAACTACTCCTGGGCATGATGCCTTTGAAGTGTGGCTCATCTACCCAGTGAGACTCTGTTGTAGAGAATGGATTTTGTCATTGCCAGGGGGAGCCTGTTGCACATAGTTTCTTGGTTTGGAGTGAGCGAGTATGTTGACATTCCCCTCTCAGCACAGCGACCCATCTGGTTTGAATTTGTGAATGATGCCACAGTCTCTGTGAATTCATACTTATGTTTGTATGTGTGTTCTATTTTGTCTGGAAGATATTTGTTTCCTGTAGTCTTCCACCACCTCTTTCTCTTACAATGTTGCCTTGGGTGGGGTGGGGGTCCTCTGCAAGCAGGATAGTTGCATCCTGTATATCTGTGAGGTACGTCCAGTTCAACAGGACACAGCAGCTGGTGTTTGTTCCAAGTCTGAGATAGAGCAAAGGTCACCCACACCAGCCGTTTAACAAAATCCACTCTTAATCGGGCAGAATAAAATGGTTGTGTATTATTTTTTCCTTTGAATAGACAATCTTATGCTTTTAACATTCTGATTTCCCTAGTGCTTATCTTTGAGCACAAGGACTTTTGTGCACCTGAATCTCAATTTTGCTTATTTTTAAAAAAGAAAATAATTTGCAGAGTCCAAAGTTGAATGCATTGCCTTTTATGGCTAGCCTAAATGTAGGTAAGCATGAGAATTATAACAGAGGAAAGGACAAGTAAAAGAGCAAATTCTTCTTAACTATAATGGACATTCTAAGGTCACTTAGGAGATTTTATCTCTATTAAAAATCATTAATTTGACCATTTATAGAGACCATATATGAGAAAAATCATAAAACCAAGATTATATTTGAGCAACAGATAATCTATAATTGTTCTGTTTTGTGAAACTGTAGTTCTCCACTCACCCATCTCAATTCATTTCTGCTAATATTTTTGCTATATTTGGCAGTTCTTTTTGTATTCCATTAACTACTCCTGGGATACAAAATAAAAACTACAGTGGCTGCAACTGTTACTTGGTCTAATAGATGTAAATGTCATCAATTTTCAAGGATAGTTCTCCAAATTCTGTTCAGATTTACTGAGCAAAATAGGTATAATATGGCCTAGCTCACATAAATCTTTATTCTTTATAACCTGCAGGAAGGGCAGTGTAAGTAGCATTTTTACCAAAAAGTTCCATTCCAAAGGCAGTTGTAGAGAAAAGGATATGATCACAGGTGAAATTACAGTACTGAGGGATAATAATGTGATTTTTAAAAGCAAAACACTATTGACAAAAATACCAGGTGAAGTCATATTATATAGGTATGCATATGTTCTATTTTATTCCATTATTTGTACATGATATATAAGAGTAACTTCTCTGCTATGTAAGTTTCTTTTTCCATCTTTCTTTCTTTCTTCCTTTTTTTTTTTTTTTTTTTTTTTTTTTTTTTTTGTCCCCTGAGACAGGGCTTCTCTGTAGCTTTGAATCCTGCGCTGGAGCTCACTATGTAGACCAGGCTGGCCTTGAACTCATAGAGATCTGCCTTCCTCTACCTCTTAAGTGCTGGGATAAGAGGTATGTGCCACCACTGCCCAGCACTCAGGAATAGACAGGTCTTCTCTGACACTAAAAGGTGGTTTTTGTTGATTGCCTTGTGTCAAATGAAGCCAAAACTCATTTTCTAAACGATTGGCAATCGATAGCATTATTCTACATACAATAATACTATCTGAGACTTTGCTCATTTTCTGGAAAGACCATAAACATAATCTTGCCTTGATGTTAGAAGTATATTGGGTCTTTCCCACTGGTTAGTCTCAAGATCTTTTCATATATTTTATGTTGTGTCTTCTTCAAGGCAGTAGAAACATCACTATTTTTTAAAGAGGAAAAAAATGAAGTTATTATAGTTAAATGGAGATTCAAGTATATATATCCCCTTTTCTTTTTTAAATTTTCTGTTTATGTGTTTAATGGTGTTGTTCACAATAGTTTGGCCGTGTTGATTGTTAGGGATTTTAATAACATGGTATTTCATCAATTGCTAAATTGTTTAATGTGTTTGCTAATATATGTAATATATATGTATATATACACACATTTGTATAATATATATGTATATACATACACATTTGTATAATATATATACACGTATATGTATATATACACACATATGACTATTATCAGGTTTTAGTTGTAATTTGAGTTTTAGAAAGAAATATATCCAGCTATTTGACAAAGTCAGGTTTCAGATAAAAGGCAAAGATATTTTCCTGGGACCCCCAGGACTCCTTGCTATGCTGGGAGCTGTGCTATGCAGCTGCCTGATAAGGAAGAGGCATTACTTGTCTGTCTTTAATATACTCTGAACACAGGACTTTAAAGGAACTATTGCAGAAAAAGCCCCAACATACACACTCATTCAAGATAGCAAGTTGATGTGATAGCCACCCACTACTAATTATGCAGTAGAAGTTTAGAAGACTATATAAATGTATATTTTCAGTAGAAGGTAGGCTTTTGTGATCTTCCTCCAGTATACTCTCTTGCTAGAGTCTGATCATTCATGTCTGGTCAAAGACAAGCATGGAACTAAAAAAGAAGAAAAAATTAATTAATTATGGTCATTAACTTTTGAAGATTTAAACCTAAGGCTATAAATTTGGAATTTTTAAAATTCAGTGTGTCTTTAATTTTGAGCTCAAGAAGACTTTCCTACTAGATAATGAGATACTCAGAAGTATCTGAGAAATAATCACACAGTGTTCTGAAGGAGAAAACAATGGGATATAAAAAAGCACATACCAGCCAGGTGGTGGTGGTATACTCCTTCAATTCCAGTATTTGGGAGGCCCGTAGACAGATCTCTGTGAGTTCAAGGCCAGCATGGTCTACAGAGTGAGTTACACAACAGCCAGGGCTGTTACACAGTAAAACCCTGTCTGGAAAAAAAAAAAACAAAATAAACAAAAAAGTAAAACAAAACAAAACAAAAAAACCAGAAAGTATATACCAGCTCATGCTGTCAATAAACAAAACCATGATTAGCGTTAGTGTTAATGGAAGAATTATGCCTGTTTACACTGTTATTTAAATTTTTTGTTAAGTCATTCACAAGTACAAATTTAAAAAAGGAAGTTACCCGGTAACTGGAGATAGCCAGTTTAAGATGTTTCCCCCATAACTGGGGTCATAACTGGGAGATCCACTTGCACCAGGTTTCTTCTACCTGATCCAGAAATGACTCCTGCCACAGTCATCTCATTCAGTACTCTCCCACTCAGTTATTTCTCCAACCTGATTCTTCAAGTTCTCATGGCACTTATCCCCAGTCCACCCATGAAATCTCTTCTATTTCTCTTTCCCAGGGAAACCTGAATGTCCCTCTTAACTCTGCTTGTTATCTATAGTCTATGATTTATATAGCATAGTTATCCTTTATTTTATAGCTAATGACTACGTGTGAGTGGGTTCATACCACATTTCTTCCTGGGTCTGAGTTACCTCACTCAGGATGCTATTTTCTAGTTCCATCCATTTTCTTGCAAATTTCATGATGTTATTTTTTAACAGCTGGGTAATACTCCATTGAGTAAATGTACCACTTTTTTGGGGGGGTGGGGTACTTTCAAGACAGGGTTTCTCTGGGTAGTCTTGATTTTTCTAGAACTCACTGTGTAGATCAGGATATCTCCAACTCATAGAGACTCTGCTTCCCCATGCTGGGAACAAAGGCGTGTGCCACCACTGCATGATTGAACCACACTTTCTTTATCCACTCCTTGATTGACAGGCATGTAGGTTGTTTGCAGGTTCTGGCTATTACAGATAAAGATGCTGTGAAGATAGTTGAACAGATGATCTTGTTGTATGAGCATGCATCCTTTGGGTATATCCTAAGAGTGGAATTGCTGGATCTTGAGGTAGACTGATTTCCATTTTCCTGAGGAACCGCCATTTTCAAAATGTCTGTACAAGTTTGCACTCCCACCAGAATTGAAGAAGTGTTACTCCACATCCTCTCCGGCATAAGCTGTCATCAGTGTTTTTCATCTTAGCCATTCAGATAGGTATAGGATAGAATCTGATTGGCATTTCCCTGATAGCCATTTGATATTTTCCTGTTGAGAATTCTGTGTTTATATCTGCTCTCCAGTTTTTAATTGACTTTTTCCCCCTCCAATGTCTAGTTTCTTTATATATTTTGTCAATCAATGCTCTATCAGATGTAGGGTTGGTGAAGATTTTTTCCCACTCTATGGGCTGCATGGTATCCTTTGCCTTACAGAAGTTTTTCAGTTTCATGAGGTCCCATGTATTAGTTATTGATTTTAGTGCCTGTGCTGTTGGTATTAGATCTAGGACGTTGATTCCTGTGCCAGTGCACTCAAGGCTATTCCCCACTCTCTAGTCTCAGGTTCAGCGTAACTGGATTCATGTTGAGGTCTTTGAGCCACTTAGACTTGAGTTTTGTATAGGGTGATAGCTGTGGATCTATTTATATTTGACTTCATGAAGATATCTGGTGAGGCCAGCAACATTTGTTGAAGATGCTTTCTTTTTTTTCCATTGTATTAATTTAGCTTCTTTTTTTGAAAGTCAGGTATCAGTAAGTGTGTGGATTTGATTTGGGTTTTTGGTTATATCCCACTGGTCTACTGTCTGATTTTGTTTTGCTTTTGCCACACCACAAATTCATTCACTTATTTATTCACTCATTTATTTATTTTTATGTTGCATTGTTGTTCGCCCCATCCCATTCCTAAGCCTTCCCAATCTACTCCTCTTCATTTCTATTTCTAAACAACTTAGTCTATCAAGTTGTTGAAAGACTAAGCATCTCTTCTTGTGTTCTAGCTGAACAAAGCTACTCAGTATGTGGAATAGGGCCCCAAAAGCTGGTAAGACTCAGAGACAGCCCTTGGTCCCACTTTTAGAAGTCCCACAAGAAGACCAAGCTATAAAAATGTCACATGTAGGCAGAGGGTCAGGGCCAGTCCCATGCAGGATCTCTGCTTGTCTGTACAGACTCTCTGAGTTACTGGGAGCCCATGTTAGTTGATTTTGTGAGTTTTCTTGTAAAGTGCTTGGTCCGTCTGTCTCCAAAAAATCCCTTTTCTCCTCTTCTGTAGAGTCCTGAAACTCTGCCTAATATTTAGCTGAGGGTCTTGGCATCTGTTTTCATCAGTTGCTGGATGAAGTCTCTCTGATGACAATTGGGCTTGGTACCAATATGGCCACAGGAGATGGCCAGCTCTGGCTATTTACCTACTTTTGCTAGAATGTGTAGCTACCATGCTTTTGTTTTTGTGCTAGTACCATGCTGTTTTTATTGTTATAGCCTGCTCTGTTGTAGGGCTTGGAAATCAGGATTGTAATATCTCTGTAATGTCTTTTATTGTACAGGATTGTTTTACCTATGCTGGGTTTTTTGGTTTTTCTATATGAAATTGAGTAGTGATTTTGAAGTCTGAGTTGTGTTGAGGTTTTAAATGGTTATTGTGTTGAATCTGTGGATGCTTGTGATAAGATTGCCATGTTTACTATGTTAATCTTATCAATCCATGAGAATGGGAGATTTCCCCATCTAAATTAAACTTTTATCTAACCACTTGACTAAATGTGTTTATGAGCTGTAGGAATTCCCTGGTAGTATCTTTGGTGTTGTTTATATATACTATCATATCATCTGAAAATAGTAATACTTTGATTTCTTCTTTTCCAGTTTGAATTTTCTTTATCTCCTTTACCTGTCTTATTGCCTTAGCTGTAACTTCAGGTTATAGATATGGAGAGAGTGGAGACAGCCTTGTCTTGTTCCTAATTTTAGTGGAATTGCATTGAGTTTCTCTCCATTTAATATGATGTTGACTGTTGACTTGCCTTTATTATGTTTAGGTTCCTTTTTTCCTGATCTCTCCAAAACCTTTATCATGAAGGGGTGTGGCTTTTGTCGAATACCTTTTCAGCATCTCATGAGCTAATCACATGTTTTTTTTTTTTTTTTTTTTTTAATGTTGTTTTTGTTGTTTCTTTGTGGATTACATTGATAGAACCCACCCTCCATCTCTGGGATGAAGCTTATTTGGATGATTTTTTCTGTTGTTGTTGTGTTCTATGATTTGATTTGCCAGAATTTTAGTTAGTATTTTTGCATCAGTGTTCATGGGGGAGATTGGTGTGTAGTTTTCTTTCTTAGTTGAACCTTTGTGTGGTCTAGTTATCAGGATAACTGTCAGTGTTAACTTTTATTTTGTGAAAGAATTTGAGGAGAATTGGTATTAGCTTTTCTTTGAAAGTCTGGTTGAATTCTACATTAAACTTTTTGCCATGAATTTTTGCCATGGACTGATCCAGTCGGGGGTCTCCTCTGTGGGAGGAAGGGCTCCAGTAATAGGTCGGTAAGGATTTGGTGAGTACAGAGAGACATGCAAAGAGATGTGGTTGGAATCTGCTGCAAGTTTACCTCAGTGAGAACATCAGATATATACAAATTATTTAGGAAATAAGATTTGACCCCATGTCAGGTTGTACTTAGTCACATCTGCTGAGTAGTTACATGTTGACAACTTACCTTGAAACTAAAAGAACAGAGCAGGAAGTACCCTCTAAGTACCTTCTGGCCTCCAGAGAGTGCTTAAGAGTCACAGACCGGAAGTCAATTTTATTCTTAGAATTCTGTCAAGCAGACTCCTGTGTAAAAATGTAGAAATTTGTAAAGCTTAACATATTTATGGCCAGTCAGGCCAATTTGGTTGTTTTTGAAGCACCCTCTATCCAACTTTTTGGGGAGGTGAGCATTTAATTTTTGTAATAGTCTTGTTAAACTAATTTGGTCCCTTTTTGTCAATAAGCACTGAGGAGGTCTTGCTCTAGGTAATCTTTCCATAAAGTTAAGTGTGTAATACACTTTCTCTCCATCTATATTTATCCATCTAATTCCCTGATCATCATATACTCCAGTGTATGGCATAGGAGTATTTCTGAGTCTCCGTGGAGTTTCCCTGTTTACTGGAGGTACCCACCATCCTCCTCTGAGTATGTAATGCCTTCTACCATAAATTATAGTAGTAGGAATTCCTAGACTGTTTTTCTTGACTACTAGTGAACTCTCTGGTTCTTTTCCCTCCTAGTCTCTGAACTTTTATCCTTTCATTCACCAAGCCTTGGCCAGGACCTGTTATATTATTTATTATTATCAAGAGAGATAAAGTATAGAACCCAAATCCACAGAATTTGATCAATGGATTGGAACAAAGCATAGGGGCAGGATGCCAAGGACCTCTGGGAGACTTAAGTTCTGTGGAACACATGCCTGTGGTCCAAAAATATGGTTTTCTCCATGTCAAATAGACTCCGCTGGAGTCAGTGTGGCTTTTTTTTTTTTTTTTTTTATTTGATTTTTTAAAATTACTGCTTCTGTTGCCTTAAGACTTATAAGTCTATTTCAGTTTTTTATCTGTCCTTGATTTAACTTTGGGAAGAGGTATCCATTGGGATAATTGTTCATTTCTTTTAGATTTTCCAATTTTGTGGAGTACATTTTTGAAGCATAACCTAATTCAATGATTCCGTAGATTTCCTTGGTTTCTGTTGTTATGTGTCCCTTTTCATTTCTGATTTTGTAAATTTGTATATTCTCCCTCTGTCTTTTAGTTAGCTTGGATACGCATGAGTCTATATTGTTGATTTTTCTCAAAGAACCAACTCTTTGTTTTGTTGATTCTTTGTTTCATTCGTTGTTTCTGTTTTATTGATTTCAGTCTTCAGTATGATTATTTCCTGCCATCTACTCCTCTTGGATGTGTTTACTTTTTTGTCTAGAGCTTTACAGGTGTACAACCAAGTTACATTAGAAAATTCTCTAGTATCTTCATGAAGGCACTTAGTGCATCATTTTCATTGTGTCCCATAAGTTTGAGTGTGTTGTGCATTCGTTTTCATTGAATTCTAGGAAGACTTTTTTTTCTTTATACTTACTTGATCCAGTGGTCCAGTGGTGAGTCAGTTGAGAGTTTTTCAGTTTGCATGAGTTTCTAGGCTTCTTGTTTTTGAAATCTAGCTTTTATATAGTAGTCTTATAAGATACAAGATTTATTTCCATGGTGGGGGGAAAAACACTTTAAAAATTTCCTCCCTCCCTACCTCCTTCTGTCCCTTCCTCCCTTCATGTGTGGGGACTTACTTTGTGACCAAGTGTATGGACAGTTTTGGAGAAGGTTCTATGATATTGTAGAAGTTACTGTCTTTTGTGTTTGGGACAAATGTTCTGTCGGTTTTTGTTATGTATGTCCATTTGAGTTACAGTACCTTCTCTAGGCCTGAATGTGTGGATAGATACTGTTTAATTTTGACTTTGGCATGAGGCATATTGTTTCCTTTATCTATGCTGACAACTTTGCTATGTATAATAATCTCAACAGGCATCTGTGGCCTTTGGAGTCTGCAAAAGCCATCAGTTCAAGCCATTCTGGATTTTAGGGTTTTCATTGAGAAATTGCTTGTGATTCTAATAGGTCTGCATTTGTATTACTTGGCCTTTTCCCTTTGTCACTTTTAATATCTTTTTTTTTTTTTGTTCTGTATGTTTAGTGTTTTGATAAATTTGTGGCACAGGCATTTTATTTTCTGATCCAATCTACTATTTTGTGTTGTATAAGCTTCCTGTTCCTTTATAGGAATAGCCTTCTTTATGTTGGAAAAGTTTTCTTCTTTAATTTTGTTAAAAGTTTTTTATGAGATTTTTGAGCTAGGATTCTTTTCTTATTCTTGTTGTTCATAGATTTGGTGTTTCCCCAATGTCCCAAATGTTCTGGACATTTTGTGTCAGAAATTCAACATTTTCTTTCATCAGTAAATCTATTTCCTCTAAAGAGGACAGTATTTAATGCCTGAGATTTTCTCTTCCATCTCTTGTATTCTTTTGTTGATTCTTGCATCTGTAGTACCTGATCCTTTACCCAGGTTTTCCATCTCTTGAATACTCTGGTTGTGTTTTCTTTATTGCTTCTATTTCCATTTTCAGGTCTTCAACATTTCCTTGATATGTTTATTTATTCTTGGCTTTCTTTTAGTGATTTCTTTTTTATTTTTTCCAATTTTTAGTTTCCGTGTTTTCCTCAAAAATTTAAGGGAATTTATTTTTTCATTTTCTCTTTAAAGACCTCTCTATCATCCTCATATAGTCATTTTTTAGGTCATTTCTTGTGTTTCAGCTGTGTTGAATTGTCCAGGTCTTTCTGTTTTAGGTTAGCTTGGTTCCGGTGATGCCATATTGTCCTTTCTGTTATTGATAGTATTCTTACCTTGGCGTTTAGGCATCTAGATTTAGGGTGATTACAGGTGTAGCTGTTGATTCCTGCATTTGTCTTTGTTGGATGGGTATTTTGTTCTTTGCTTTCCTCCTTTCTCTCTGGTCTTCTAGCCTAAGTGGCCAAGGCTTCTAGTGATTTTTCAGGTTCACTGGTGTTCTGGGTCCAGGGATTCTGAATGTGGGATAGCCTGTAATATTGCCAAAGTCTTCTGAAGTTGTAACCAGGATATGTGATCCACAGACTGGGCCAGCAGTCTGAGAATGTTGGGCTGAAGGGCATTTGGTGGGTGGTAGGTGGTATCTACCTAGGGTCCCTAGATCTAGCCTGGCTTTTGATAAAGCTCCCTAGCTTGTGGACCCTACTATTCAGCATTTGGAGGTGTTTGACATTATGAGTTTTTAAAGAATTTCTTTGTCTTCTAGCACCTTGGAAAGGTGGGTCTCCAGACATTGGCCAGTGTGGACAGTTATTGGCTAGTAATTGAAGGATCTGCTCCAGTATTTAGAATTTTTCTCAAAGATTAGTTTTCTCTGTATGAGATCAACATTGATACAGGTTTTGTCCATGAAATTAAGAAATTTAATGCCATTGCTTTAGCTCCTTTTATTTCTCCCGAAGAACACATTACTGCTTTTGAGTTTGGTTTATTTTTTTTGTTGCCTACATTGATTTTACCTTTTATTCTAAGGTTAGAGTTTTCCCTCTTGGAGGTTTATAGGCTTACTATTTTTGTCAAATTTGGATTGACATTCATTAGCCCAGTGTTTTGCCTTTTTACATACTGTGCGAAAGCAGGCCTGTTAATTAGTTGTTTTCTTTTTTTGTACCCATTTTTTCCAGTATTACCTATTGTCACAGTCAAAGAAAAGTTGTTTGAGACTTTTGAATGACTGCTACAGTAGTCGCTGCGACATCAGAAGAGCTGCCAGTATAGGAGTAGCTGCTAGCCAGTTGGACAAGTCCCGATTAGTAACATACATGCATGCCATTGTCATCAGCAGATTTTCTGAAATTCTTTAAGAACTCAGAAGTAGGTTATCATGGTTTAATAAGGATCTGGATAAACAATTAGGCTGAACAGATGTTTATTCAGGGAGAAATAACTCACAACATAGACAGGTGAGCACCAGCAGGTTCCTGCTTCCAAGAATGCCTCCAGAAGTTCTCCTGTCCCAGTGAGGCTTGCAAGAGAGCATCCCCCTGCTCCTCCTCTGACCTAGTTCCACAGATCACTTACGCCCCCCCTGGCTCCACTCCCCAATGGTCATGGTCAGTGCCACAAAAGGAGACAAAGTGAATATCCCACTACAGTAGGTGGGTAATATTGTCACATACTTGAGCTGAAATCATAGATGTCATAAGTGTTGAACCCATTATTTTCCTGTTGATAATTTTCCTCATCTTCTATAACTAGTCCCCGGGGCTGAGGCAGTGTACACTGAATTTCTGAATTACATTGATGGGAATGAATATCTGTTATTCTGAATATAAATATGGTGTGTTTGAAATGAGAGGCAGCATATTTAAATCATTTTCCTGTATGTGGGAGCAATATTCCCTGACTAAGATGTCTCTAGGAGATTCAGAAGAGTTTCCTCTTTATGACCCAGGAATGAATCCATGGTGTGCATTACTGAAGGCCACATTGCAAAATAATTGGTAAGGATTTCATGTCTGTTCTCATGGGCTGTTTTTACATTCCCTCTTATGATTTTCCAGTTTTCAGCATTAGTGGTTCCTTGTTTAGGAAACCACAGATTAAAACTTTATTACTTGTAATAAGCTTCAGAGCTGTTCCTCTGAACAAAAACTTGTTATCAAAAGCTGTGTCTGAGAGAAATGACATAAATCTATGCTTATTTCTCACTCTCACTTATGGTCATGACCCCTTTGTGAGAGAACCAAACCTTATTTCTATTTAAGGAAAATTTTTCTTACCTTCTCCAAGAATCAAGTGCCCCTTCATTTGGTGCCAGTTATGGGCTCTTTTTGATCACCATGGCCAGCAATGTCAATCTGTTTGAGAGCTTAATAAAAGGGTTTACAATAAATGGGCGGCTGATGTTGGTTCAGACTTGGAGAGTCTGATATCTGGTTGTTTATGTCAGGCATATTTAAGGACAGAACAATTTTGGAAAAAGTTTCCTAGTTATGTGAAGTGGTCTTTTCAGGGCTGCAGTCTGAGCCAGCTGACTTGCCCAGTTCTTACCCTAGAAGGGGAGTGTGGATTTGGAAAAGGAGAGGTTAAAAAAGGAGCTAGAGCCAGCAAAGTCTGGAGGGAAAATCCAGTCAATAGTGAAAGTATGCAGCCAAAAGTGGGAACAAAGACATAAGACTTCTATTATCATGATTAAGGAGCAAACAGAGTTAATTCCCTTAACCCTCCAGGTATTTGGTAGCCATCTGTGCTATCTGGCTTTCAAGATCAAGAGTAAACACCTGAGCCCAAGTCTGTTGTTATTTAAATAACAGGCCAAACATCCTTTCTGAGATAGCCAAGTGTTTACAACTTTAGGTCTTTAGTCATACTAAGGACAGTTTTGAACTCTCTTATCTTGAGGCAAGATGCAGTGGATCCCTCTTTATGGGTCCTAACACCTGGTGATAATTAACTCAATCCCATCCGTACAACAAAGCTTAAAACATGATTATGTTGAAACTATTTTTAAACTACATATGACCTTTTCAATAAAGATGAGTTCTATATACTGACCGAGAAACAGTGCTCAAAATAAGGAGAATGACTGAGGTAACATAACAGCCTTTAGCAGTCATGTGTGACTCCCTGGCAGTGTAGAGATCACCAGGCTATTAATCACTTCTGCTTCCATACCTGTTTTGTGTATGTAGTCAGGGTTAAATAAAATGGGATGTAAAACAAACAAACAAACATGAGCAGAAAGGAGGTAGACATTTTTGGGAAGAAGACAGGACAAAACTGGAGCAAAGGGGAGACAAGCATGTAATGTGTATGAATTTGTTCAGTCTACATTAAAGACTTGCATAGAATTGTCAAAAGATTTAGTTGTCTAAATGTCACTAGATAATACATACAAAATTTTGTTTATGAACTCTATATTATTTAATTATCTGTGTATGTCACCAGCACAGTTTCTATTTCTCTAGTGTTGTAATAACTTTTACTATCAGAACTTCCCCTCAGTTGGTGTCCTTGAAGAGAACATATGTGAATTTTAACAGGGATTGGAAATAATTCTGAAAGTAGTTTCATTGGTATTTGTTTTTATTTTGATAGAAATTACAGTAAATGCAGAGTGCTCTAGGAGGAACTGACATTTTGGTTATTTGGTTTTTTAAAAGCACAAATAATTATGTGTTCATGGTTCTACAGAAAGGTTTTCACTTTTTCTTAGTGTTATGCCAGGTTCACAAAACCCTAAACAGACCACCATAAGGAGCTGACTCTCCGATATAAAAGCAATGGTTTCTTTATTGTTCAATCTGGCAGGGACCTCTACTTGGCAGCATTAGAGGTGTCTAGCAACAACTGAGGGAAGTTTTTAGGGCAAAGACCACAAGGCAGAGAGCCACAAGATTAGAGAATTTCCATGGTTACTCAGTCTTTACACAAAGTATAAAGTAAAGCAATAACCATATATTTAAGCAAGGTAGTCTTCTAGGGCTGTGGATTTATGAGTTTGTCAATTAGCTCATTAGGGGGTGCTTTGCAATTTGCAATTAGTGCTTATCTGGATTTCTTTAAAACAAAGGATTGTTGACACAGACAGTGGTGAACTAACTCCTTTCTCCTAGGGCTGGGCTGAGGCGTCTAGTCAGTACTCCCAGTTAGGGAGCCAAATTCTCTTTATCATTAGAAGTTTCCTTTTTCCCTGCATAAGTTCAGTGGCCCAAGTCTTCAAACATTTATTAATTTTAATTCTCCTTTTTTCTTTAAGTGGTATTAAATTAATTGATTCTCATGTGTTGTATTTTCCTTGAGTTTTTACATATAAGGTTGACTTGACAATGACTTTTAAGCTTAACTTCTGATATTTTATATTTTATGAAATGCTGGGTAATAGTTTTCTTATAATTTATAATATCTGTAGATGGAAGTTTCTGTTCCACCTGGTCCTGCAGCCATTGTATCCCAAATAAACATATAAACTGTTTGGCTCAGGATTAATACTAACAAACTCTTACAACTTAAATTATCCCGATTCTAATCTATGTTTTGGTTCCTTTTCTCAGTAAGGCATGCTCATCTTGCTTCCTCTACTTCTGACTGGTGATTGTCTCTGCATTCCTTCTTAGAATTATCCTTGTGTGCTTGCCCTGCCTATACTTCCTGCCTGACTACTGGCCAGTCAGTGTTTTTGTTAAAACTATATGAGTGACAAATCTTTACACGGAAAAAGAGCATTATCCTACAGCAGGTGTCTTTAGATATAAAAGTCACCACAGAATTGGATAAGAATCTTTATCATCTCTACTTGTTTGATAGCGTTAGGAAATATTACTACTGTAGAAAAAAGGGGGCCATGATATACTTTTCTCTAATACTATTTGTTCTTCCTAAGGGTTGAAATTTTAATGTTCAGGTATAATAATCCCATGGGCTCAATATGGGAATTTAAAGTTTATAATTCTGTGCTTTGTTTTTAGCATATTCATAGTTGTGCAGTCATCATCAGTTTTATAAGGCAGTGGTAATTTCTTTTTCAGAGAACAATCTGGGTTATATTGTTGGAACTGCAATCAATTGAAGGTCAACCATACCATTATTTTCTTGTGAAAGTTCATTTCCAATTTCAATAACTCATATTTCTTGGAGCTTATACAATTTGTACAACTGTATTGTAATTTCTGCATGCCACATCTACAGACTTGTTTTATGTTTTCATATGAATAAATTATGTAAAGTAACTTTTTAGTAGAGATTTTGAGATTTATAATATGTATCAGTACTTTGTGTGTGTGTTGTGTATATATGTGCATGCATATTTGTGTACCTTCCATATTTTGATCTAAGGACAGTTTGCAGGAGTCAGTTCTTTCTACAATGTAAGTCTACAATATTAGTCTAACTAAGCAGAAAGATTTTTTTCCCTCTTTTTTTGTTGACAAAGTGTATTAATTTCTTATGCAAATCACCATTTTGATCATCTATAGTTGCCATTTTGAGGCCATTCTCAATAATACTGTTATGAATAGCCCAATATAGATATTTCTGAGGACATAGGCATTATCTTGAACAGTGCAAAATATGATTGCTAGGTTTCATAAGGAGGTACTTTGTTAATTTGTAATAATAGTTGCCTGGTTTAACATTTTTGATACTTGATTTACTTGATCTAAGTTCTTCTGTTCTTTTCTTTTGTGTTACCTAAGTGCTTATAAAATTAGGCCTCCTTAAGTTTTGATAGTTGTTTTCATAGTAACTTTTACTAAACCCCTTTTTATTAACATATTGACCATTTGTGTAGTATCTTCTCTGAAATGTGTACAAAATCTTTGTTCATAATAAAATTAGGACAATTCCTGTTGGTTTTCTTATTTTTCTGTTATTTCATTGCTACTTCGTGACTGCAATTTTGTTACTATTATGAATCATATTGTTGATATCTGATACGCAGGAGATCATACAAAGACCCATAGGTTGACGATCACTGTTTTTATTCATTTTGATAACTTTTAGTGAATAATGTGATAATGTATAGTGAAATGCTCCTTTTTATAATATAGTCACAAACGCTCATATAAATGATTGTTGATTTATGTTATTGCAATAAACTTGTTATAATATGATTGTGAATGTTTTGTTTAATGAATAGGAAGAAAATGAAAGAAGAATGCAAGTCAAAGACTATTCAGATAGTGAATCAACATCTTCAGATAAGTAAGTAACTATAGGCATTCATTTTCTTGTCTTAAAGATATGCGTTCACATTTTATATTTTACTTTTTTTTTTAGTTGTGGAAGAAAACGGAAAGGACCTTTTAAAACCATAAAGTGTGGAATTAACATTGATCTGTCTGATATCAAAAAGTAAATCTCTTAACTCAGTACTATTTGTATGAATGGAAACAAAGAGAGTTTCTGTATTGGGAAATAAGTGTTTTCCTGTTCCTTTTCATGTCTAGTAGTGTTATTTAAAACCATGTTATTTAAAAATTATTTTTACAGGTTGGTTATAGTCTTTTTTATTTTTTTCTGAAAAAGACCAATGAATTAAGCTATAAACATTTAAAAGTAGGTAGTATATCATTTAGGGGCTTGGTGGTATTTGATTTTGGATATTTTTGTCTTTGTAAAAATTTATTAGTACTGATTCTGAAATGTTTACATATTATTAACTTTTTTTCTGAGTAATCACGAGACATTTTAGGAACAAGTTAGTTAATTTTCATTAATATTTCAGAACGTTTCACTGTAAATGTATTAATTATTTCAGGTGGAGGTTGCAGTTACATGAGCTGACTAAACTTCCTGTTTTTGTACGTGTTATATCAGCAGGAAATCTTCTAAGTCATGTTGGGTATACCATACTGGGAATGAATACAGTTCAACTATGTACAAAGGTTCCAGGGAGTAGAATACCAGGTAATATTACCAAACATTTTGTTTAGTTGAAATAAAAGAATTAGTCACATTTGCGAAATACAGGGCTAACTTTTCCCCCTCCCCCGCCTGAACTCCCTGGGTTGGCTCCTGATCCTGCTGCTCCTGTCTCTGGTCCCCATCGAGAGCACCCTTGAAGCTCTGATACACCCCCACCCATCCCCACCACCAGACTACCCCCCCTACCCTGTGCCCTACCACACCCATGGTCCTGCCACTCTGGTTGAGCACTGGGACAGAGGGTGGAGCCAACAGTCCACCCTACTTCGGAGACTTCTCGGAGCAACTCTGAACAAAGGAGACCTGACTATCCACACAGGACCACCCATAATTTCCACCTGCTTGGTCTCTGACCCAACCTCCAGTCCTCTGCTGGAGTCCCGGGCTCCTCCCAGAGATCCGCCTATCTCTGCAGGTCCACTCGGAGTTCCTGCAGGCAAGATCCTTGACCCCCAAATCCTGGCCTCTGCCAAAGAAGGAGGTCTCAGCTGGAGAGCGCCAGATTCCAGTGAGATCTCACTACCCTGCAAAACCTTCTCAAGTTCCAGCTCAGCCCTCGTCCTCTTCAGCCGGCTATCGGCCAGAGCTATTGGCCAGTGGGCCACTGTGAGTACCTGCTGGCATCTTCTTCTGGATCCTCATCCTTGACCCCATCCCTGGATCCCTATCTGCGGAGAAACCTCCTAGAGAGCTTAGACCACACAGAGCTACAGATATTGAATCTCAGACCCACTAAGCTCATTGGGGAAGTACCATAGAGAGAGGGGGGAGACACCACCAACACCTACTGGAAGAAACTATGGGAAGAAAGCAATACAAGAGAACACCTAACAACAGAAAGACAAACATGACACCACCAGAATCTAGGGCATCTACACCAACCAGAATGGAACACAACAAAGCAGAGGAAGCAGAAGGGTAGACTTAAAAATTACCATCATAAAAATGATAGAGGCCCTAAAAGAAGATGTGAGAAAATCCCTTAAAGAAATGGAGGAAAAAACAAACAAAAAAGTGGAAGAAATGAACAAATTCCTTAAGGAAAGTACAGAAAGCCAAGAAAAAACAATTAAGCAGGTGAAGGAAACTGAAATTGAAAAAATAAAGGCAACACAAACGGAAGGAATGCTGGAAATTGAAAAGCTGGGCAAAAAATGAGCAACTATGGACACAAACACAACCAATAGAATTCAAGAGATGGAAGAGAGAATCTCAGGCGCAGAAGATAAACTGGAAGAAATAGATTCATTGACCAAAGAAAGTCATAAATCCAACAAATCCTTAACACAAAACATCCAGGAAATGTGGGACACCATGAAAAGGCCAAACCTAAGAATAATAGGCATAGAGGTGACTAAGAATAATAGGCTCAAAGGTGCCAAAAACATATTCAACAAAATCATCGAGGAAAACTTTCCAAATCTGAGGAAGGACATGCCCATGAAAGTACAAAAAGCATACTGAACCCCAAATAGGCTGGACCAAAGAAAAAAGACCCCTCGACATATAATAATAAAAACACCTAGCATACAGAATAAAGAAAGAATATTAACAGCAGTGAAGGAAAAAGGGCAGGTAACATATAAAGGCAGACCTATCAAAATTACACCTGACTTCTCCATGGAAACCCTCAAGGCCAGAAGGTCCTGGATAGATGTTCTAAAAGTATTAAGAGAACACGGATGCCAGCCTAGGCTACTATATCCAGCAAAACTCTCAATCAATATAGATGGAGAGAACAAGATAATTAATGACAAAACCAGATTTTCCCAATATGTATCTACAAATCCAGCCCTACAGAAAGTATTGGAAGGAAAACTCCAACCCAAGGAAGGTAACTACACCCACAAAAATGTAGGCAAGGTAACTACACCCACAAAAATGTAGGCAACAGATAATCCAACTACACCAGAAACCTAGGGTGAAGCAGAACAAATATATTCACAATACCACTGCCAACAACAAACCTAAATCAAACAAGCATCAACAATCAATGGTCCTTACTCACCCTCAATATTAATGGTCTTAACTCACCTATAAAAAGACACAGGCTAACAGAATGGATATGAAGACAGAATCCATCCTTCTCCTGCATACAAGAAACACATCTTAGCTTCAAAGATAGACATTACTTCAGGGTAAGGTTGGGAAAAAGATTATCCAATCAAATGGAAATAAGAAGCAAGCAGGCATAGCTATCCTAATATCTAACAAGTCAGACTTCAAACCAAAATTAGTCAAAAGAGATGAAGACAGTCATTTCATATTCATCTCAGGAGAAATCCATCAACACAAAGTCTGTTCTGAACATCTATGCCCCTAATACAAAGTCACCCACATTCGTACAAGAAACACTACTAAAACTCAAAGCTCATATAAAACCTCACACACTTATAGTGGGAGACTTCAATACACCACTCTCAACACTAGACAGGACCACAAATTAGAAACTCAACAAAGAAACAAAAGAATTAACAGAAGTTATGTCTCAACTGGGGTTAACAGACATCTATAGAACATTCCATCCAAAGACAAAAGAATATACCTTCTTCTCTGCTCCACATGGAACCTTCTCTAAAATCGAACACATACTAGGTAACATAACAAATCTCAACAGATACAAGAGAATAGGAATAGTCCCCTGTATCTTATCGGACCACCACGCTTTAAAATTGGAATTCAACAACAACACAAATAGTAGAAAACCTGCAAACTCATGGAAACTGAACAATGTGCAATTGCACCACTCCTGGGTCAAACAAGAAATACAGAAAGAAATGAAAGACTTTCTAATATTCAACGAGAATGAGGATACAACATACCCGAACTTGTGAGACACCTTGAAAGCAGTGCTCCGAGGGAAGTTCATTGCACTAAGTGCCCATATGAAGAAAACAGAGGATAGTCACATAAGAGAATTAACAGCCCAACTGAAAACCTTAGAACAGAGAGAAGCGAATTCACCCCGCAGGAGTAGACACCAGAAAATAATCAACTTGAGGGCTGAAATCAACAAAATAGAAACCAGGAAAACAATACAAAAAAATCAATGCAACAAAGAGTTGGTTTTTTGAGAAAATCAACAAGATAGACAAACCTTTATCCAAATTAATGAAAAAGCAGAGACAGAACATGCAAATTAACAAAATCAGAAACGAAATGGGGAACATAAAAACAGACACAGAGGAAATCCAGACAATTTTCAGCTCATACTTTGAAAACCTGTATTCCACAAAATTGAAAATTCAAAGGAAATGGACAAGTTTCTGGATAACTATCACTTACCAAAATTAAATCAAGAACAGACAAACAACTTAAATAGACCTAGAACCGGCAATGAAATAGAAGCAGTCATCGAAAGCCTTCCAACCAAAAAAAGTCCAGGGCCAGATGGATTCAATGCAGAATTCTACCAAACATTCAAGGAAGAACTAATACCACTATTCCTCAAACTGTTCCACAAGATAGAAACAGAAGGTTCATTGCCAAACTCTTTTTAGGAGGCCACAATAACTTTGGTACCCAAACCTCACAAAGACATAACTAAGAAAGAAAACTACAGACCAATATCCCTGATGAATATCGATGCAAAAATACTCAATAAAATACTGGCAAACTGAATTCAAGAATACATCAGAGAAATCATCCACCTTGACCAAGTAGGCTTCATCCCTGGATTGCAGGGATGGTTTAACATACGAAAATCTATCAACGTGATCCACCATATAAACAAACAGAAAAAGAAAAATCACATGATCATCTCCCTAGACACTGAAAAAGCCTTCAACAAAATTCAACACCCTTTCATGATAAAGGTCTTGGAGAGATCAGGGATAACAGGAACATACCTAAACATAATAAGAGCAATATACAGCAAACCAACTGCCAACATCAAACAGAATGGAGAGAAGCTTAACATGATTCCTCCAAAATCATAAACAAGACATGGCTGCCCTCCCTCTCCATACCTCAGTATTGTAGTTGAAGTTCTAGCTAAAGATAGAAGACAACAAAAGGAGATCAAGGGGATCCAAATTGGAAAGGAAGAAGTCAAACTGTCTCTATTTGCAGATGATATGATAGTTTACATAAGCGACCCAATAAACTCTACCAGGGAACTCCTACAGCTGATAAACACTTTCAGCAAACTAGCAGGATACAAGATAAACTCAAAAAAATCAGTAGCCCTACTTTTTTCAGACGACAAAGAGGCAGAGAAATAAATCAGAGAAACATCACCCTTTACAATAGCCACAAGCAACATAAAGTATCTTGGTGTAACAGTTACCAAACAAGTAAAAGACCTATATAATAAGAACTTTGTGGCTCTAAAGAAAGAAATTAAAGAAGATACCAGAAAATGGAAAGATCTCCCATGCTCTTGGTTAGGTAGGATTAACATAGTCAAAATGGCAATCTTACCAAAAGCAATCTACAGATTCAATGCAATCCCCATTAAAATCCCACCACAATTCTTCACTGACCTTGAAAGGATAATACTCAACTTTATATGGAAAAACAAAAGACCCAGGATAGCCAAAACAACCCTATACAATAAAAGAACTTCAGGAGGCATCACCATTCCTGACTTTAAGCTCTACTACAGAGCTATAGTTCTGAAAACAGCCTGGTATTGGCATAAAAATAGACAGGTAGACCAATGGAATCGAATTGAAAATTCTGATATTAATCCATGCACTTATGAACACCTGATTTTCGACAACATAGCTAAAATTATACAATGGGGCGAGGACAGCATCTTCAACAAATGGTGCTGGCACAATTGGATGAGGGTGTGTAGAAGACTGCAGGTAGACCCATGTCTGTCGCCATGCACAAAACTCAAGTCTAAATGGATCAAAGACCTCAACTTCAATCCAGCCACATTGAACCTCTTAGAATAGAAAGTAGGACGTACCCCTGAACAAATTGGTATAGGAGACCGCTTCTTGAACATAACTCCAGGGGCACAGACACTGAAAGAAACAATTAATAAATGGGACCTCTTCAAACTTAGAAGCTTCTATAAGGCAAAGGACACAGTGTACAAGACCAAACGGCAGCCCACAGACTGGGAAAAGATTATCACCAACCCTATATCCGACAAAGGGCTGATCTCCAAAATATACAAAGAACTCAAGAAACTAGTCAACAAAACATCAAATAACACTATTAAAAAATGGGGTACAGAACTGAAGAAAGAATGCTCAATGGAGGAAATCAAAAAGGCTGAAAGACACTTAAGAAAGTGCTCCACATCCTTAGCTATTAGGAAAATGCAAATCAAAACAACTTTGAGATATCATCTTACCCCTGCCAGAATGGCTAAAATTAGAAGCACCAGTGATGACTTATGTTGGAGAGGATGTGGAGAGAGGGGAACACTCCTCCACTGCTGGTGGGAGTGCAAACTCATATAGCCATTTTGGAGATCAGTATGGCGGTTCCTCAGGAAAATGGGAATTAGTTTACCATAGGACCTGGCAATCCCCCTCTTAGGCATATACCCAAATGATCCACATCCATGCAACAAAGACATCTGTTCAACTATGTTCATAGCAGCACTATTTGTAATAGCAAGCACCTGTAAGCAACCTAGATGCCCCTCAATTGAAGAATGGATAATGAAGATGTGGCACATCTACACAATGGAATGCTACTCTGCAGAAAAAAATAATGGTATCTTGAAATTTGCAGGCAAGTGCAGGATGGCACTTGAAGAGATTCATATAAAGTCCCTCACAGAACTGGGAAGGGAAAAGTTCCCCATAGCTCAGGTAAGTGGGGGAGGGCAGCCAATGGAGAGAGAAGGTGGAGAAAATGAGGGGGAGGAAAGGAAAACCTGTGTGACCAGGAAGATTGAGCCTGGTTAGGAATAAAAGATAGGAGAGAGAGAGAGAGAGAGAGAGAGAGAGAGAGAGAGAGAGAGAGAGAGAGAGAGAACATAAATGAGGGAGCCAATATTGGTTTGAAGATAAAATTGAACACAAAGAAAGGTCGAGAGAACTACAAGACTGCTCCCAACTAACAATCTCAGCTTCCGTGGAAAGGCTATCATAAATGCCCTTCCCGGAGAGTGAGATCAACAACTAACTTATCCATGGAGCCCTCAACTAATGCCTGTTGAAAATAGGAGCAAACACCCATACATAAACACTGAGTCGAACTAGAACCCAGATGCAGATGGAGAGGACAAGACCATGCGGCAGAAGCACATAGAAACAGCTTACCTGAACAAAGAGGAGCTAAGGGCCACTAGACTGATAGCTGGGAAGCCAGCCTGGGACTGACTCAGGCTCCCCTGAATATAGGTCTCAGCCAGAAGGACTGAGCAGTCTAAGGGACCTCAGACAGTGGAGCCAGGATGTATCCCTGATGCACAAAAGGACTTTGCAAACACATCCCCCATGGAGGGATAACTGCCTTAATCTAGAGACAGGAGAGAATCCCTAATCCCTACTTCATAGGACCTGTCAGATCTACATGACCCCAACTGGATGGCATTCCCCTACATATGGAATTGGGGTGGGGGGATGGGAGGGGAGGGTGGTTAGAGTGCATGTGAGAGGGCAGAGAGGGTAAAAGGGAGGGAAGGAGGGAGGGAGGGAAGGAATAAAGGAGGGAAGTAGGGAGGGAGAACTGGGATCGGCATGTAAAATAAAAAATTAAATTAAAAAAATGCTTTGCCTCCAAAATTTAAGTTGAAAGACAAGTTACTGGGGAAAAGGATTTCTATTTTTGTTTCCACAGAAAATGAAAAGATGTGGATTCCTTCCAGACTAACGTGGTTTGATCACGCCAGACTTCCTGAAACAGAGTACAAGCTGATCCTACAGCTGGACAAAACAGCCCTACAGACTACAGCCAGGATATCTGAATCTTCTTCGAATTAATTAAAAGTGCTAAATTATTTTAATAACTTTTTTATCTTTGTAATGTCTATAATAGTTCTAACAATGGATCTCATATTATTGTTTTTTTTTCCAATGTGTTTTAAATTGTTTCCTATGCCAGGAACAATATAGTTAGAAACTTTTAAATGTTGGGGTAGAGGTAGTAAGTCATTTATTTATTGCTTAAATTTATTCCTTAAATTTATCTCTTTCTTAAAATTTCTTAAAATTCTTCCCTGTCCAGTCATACAGCTGTTCAGTCTGAAATAAACACACAGAGGCTTATAAACTGTTTGGCCTATTGCTCAGGCTTATTACTAACTAGCTCTTACAACTTATATTAATAATGCCATATGGCATGTTTCCTTTTCTCCAAAAAGGCATTCACATTTTGCTTTCTGTGTATCTAGTTGGCCTCTTGAAATCTGCCTTTCCTTTCCCCAGAATTCTTCCAGTCTGGTATCCCTATCTTTACTTCCTGCCTGGCTACTGGCCAGTCAGCATCTTATTAAACCAATATAAGTGACAAATTTTTACAGTGAATAAGAACATTATCCCATGTCAATACAGAGTTGTTTCTTTTAAATAGTGCTAAGCTTATGAATGTTTTACTTGGATGTATGTTTATGAATCATGTGACCTTGGGTGCTAGAAGAAGACATTGTAAGCCCTGGCGTGGAATTATAGATGCTAGTGAGCCTCCATGAGTATGTGTGAAATTGACCAGGGCTCTTAGGAAGAACAGCCAATACTTTTAACCTCTAAGACATCTTTCAAGTTCATATATTTTAGAGTCTTTGAAAATAACTTTTGGAATGGAATGATGCTGCCAAATACAGCTGTGAACTTATAAGCATGTTTCATTGAGCACATGCTTGAGCTGCTTTTTAATTTATGTTTTTAGTTGTTTCATAATTATGTAGTTTTTTATTTTGTTGTTGTTCAAGGTTGGTTTTATTTTCACTTGGATGGCAATGTAATGTGTATAATGATTTTAATAAGGTAGCTCATTGTATTGTTATTCCAAAATGTTATGTTTTCTTTTGCCAGGAACAATATAACTAGAAAATTAAAAAATCTGCATGCAACCAGCTTTCAAATATAAACAAAACAAAACAAAAAAAACTTTCCCTACACTTGTAATGTAGTTTTAGAATTTGAATATGAAAATTAAATGCTGACAAAGTGATATAACTTCTTATTTTAAACCAGAGAGGATATGGAGTATATGAAAGAGATTAATAGTCCTATCTGACCTAAAATTCTGCATAGTGGAAGCTGGTCGAATGTCTGCTTCTGCTTCCAAAATGTTGAAATTGCAGGCATAAACTTCTCCTCCAGCTCTTGATTGTATGCATACATGGATGGGTTTTTGAGAAGTGAGTCCTGTGAGTCTAACTTGCTAGCTTACACACACACACACACACACACACACACACACACACACACACACACTATTCAGAGAGGTCTGCTTATAAGTTTGAAGATCTGAGTTTGGATGTCCAGAAAGCTTGTAAAAAGATAGGCAGGAGTGGCAGCTCCCTATAATCCTGGCACTAAAATTACAGTATGGTTATGACTTTAATTTCCATTTTTTTACAGGTCACCAAGAAAATAACAACTTCTGTTCTGTTAACATAAATATTGGTTCAGGAGATTATGAATGGTTTGTTGTTCCTGAAGATTATTGGGGTGTTCTGAATGACTTCTGTGAAAAGTAGGTTTCATAAGTAAACGTTATTTTAAGATCAGTCAAAACAGGTGTGAAGATTAAAGAAAAAAAAACAGTTTTTTAGTGCAAGGGCCAATTTTTACCCTTGAACAGTTTTCATTAGGAACTTATGTGACATTACAGGAGATTTGATTTTACACAACCTTTAATCCCTTATAGGGCACTAATCCAAAGAAGTGATTTTACCAAAATTTAACTTGGTGAACCAATGGATTTATTGGAGTTAATAACAGTATGGATGAGGTGTTACATGGAGGAGGATGGTTTGAAAGAATGAAAGAGACCTAATTTTTTCCTCTGCAAGCAGTTATCAATTGGAAGAAGGTTTTGGTTTTGGAATGAACCTTGTGTCTTCTTTCCATCTTATCACTGACACCCTATCTGTCTTGGACTTGTCCAAGCCCTGTTTATGTAGCCACAGTGCCTATGTGAGTATTATTTAGAAAGGCTTGTTTCCTTAGAGCCCCTCAACTTTTTTTTTTTTTTTACATGTTGATTCCAGTTTACCCTCCCTCGGTCCCTCACTCCCTCCATCCCTCCATCCTTCCCTCCCTCCCTTTTACCTTCTCTGCCCCCTCACATGCACCCTGACCCTCCCATCCCCCAACCCCAATTCCACATGTAGGGCAATGCCATCCAGGTGGGGTTGTGTAAATCTGTGAAGTCATGTGAAGTAGGGACTAGGACTTCTCTCCTGTCTCTAAGTTAAGACAGTATCCCTCCATGGGGGATGTGCTCGCAAAATCCTTTTGTGCACCAGGGATATACATCCTGGTTCCACTGTCTGAGGTCCCTTAGACTGCTCAGTCCTTCTGGCTGAGACCCATGTTCAGGGGGTCTGAGTCAGTCCCATGCTGGCTTCCCAGCTATCAGTCTGGAGGCCCATTAGCTCCTCCTTGTTCAGGTCAGCTGTCTGTATGTGTTTCTGCAACCTGGTCTTATCCTCTCCCTGTGCTTCTGAATTCTAGCTTGACTGAATGTTAGTTATGAATGTTTGCTTCTGTTTTCAACAGGTACTAGATGAGGGCTCCATGTTGGTGGATAAGTTAGTTGTTGATCTCATTATCCGGGAAGGGCATTTATGGTAGCCTTTCCTCGGTTGCTCAAATTGATAGTTGGCAGCAGTATTGTAGGTCTCTAGAAATTTCTTTAGGTTCAGTTTTCTCTCCAAACCAATATTGGCTTCCTCTTTTATGTCCTCTCTCTCTCTCTCTTTTTATGTTCTCTCTCTCTCTCTCTCTCTCTCTCTCTCTCTCTCTCTCTCTCTCTCTCTCTCTCTCTCTCTCTCTCTCCTGTCTTCTATTCCTAACCAGGCTAGATCTTCCTGGTCACACATGTTTTCCTTTCCTCGCCCTCGCTTTCTCCTACTTCTCTCTCCATTCGCTGCCCCCTCCACTTCCCCTGTGCTTGGGGGACTTGTCCCTTCCAGTTCTGTGTGGGACTTTATATGAATCTCTTAGAATACACCACCTTGTATCCTAGTTCCTCTGGTGGTGTGAATTATAGGCTTGTGATCCTTTGATCTAGGTCTAAAATCCATATATGAGTGAGTACATTCCATGTTCCTCTTTATGTGACTGGGTTACCTTATTCAGGATGGTTTCTTCAAGTGCCATCCACTTGCCTGCGAAATTCAAGATTCCATTGTTTATTTCTGCAGAGTAGTATTCCATTGTATAGAGTGCCATATCTTCTTCATCCATTCTTCAGTTGAGAGGTATCTAGGTTGCTTCCAGGTTCTTGCTATTACAAATAGTGCTGCTATGAACATAGTTGAACAGATGTCTTTGTTGCATGGATGTGGATCATTTGGGTATATGCCTAAGAGGGGGGATTGCTGGGTCCTGTGGTAAACTAATTCCCATTTTCCTGAGGAACCCCAGGATCTCCAAAATGGCTCTACAAGTTGTACTCCCTCCAGCAGTGGAGAAGTGTTCCCTTTTCTCCACATCCTCTCCAACATGAGTCATCACTGGTGTTTCTAATTTTAGCCATTCTGGCAGGAGTAAGATGGCATCTCAAAGTTGTTTTGATTTGCATTTTCCTGATAGCTAAGGATGTGGAGCACTTTCTTAATTGTCTTTCAGCCTTTTTGATTTCCTCTATTGAGTATTCTATCTTCAATTCTGTAACTCATTTTTTAATAGTGTTATTTGGTGTTTTGTTGATTAGTTTCTTGAGTTCTTTGTATATTTTGGAGATCAGCCCTTTGTCGGATATAGGATTGGTGAAGATCTTTTCCCAGTCTGTGGGCTGCCGTTTGGTTTTGTACACTGTGTCCTTTGCCTTATAGAAGCTTCTAAGTTTGAAGAGGTTCCATTTATTAATTGTTTCTTTCAGTGTCTGTGCCCCTGGAATGTTAAGGGAGTGGTCTCCTATACCAATTTGTTCAAGAGTACCTCCTACTTTCTCTTCTAAGAGGTTCAGTGTGGCTGTATTTATGTTGAGGTCTTTGATCATTTGGACTTGAGTTTTGTGCATGGCGACAGACATGGGTCTACCTGCAGTCTTCTACACACCCTCATCCAATTGTGCCAGCACCATTTGTTGAAGATGCTGTCCTCCCCACATTGTATTCTTTTAGCTCTTTTGTCGAAAAACAGGTGTTCATAGGTTCATATCAGGATTTTCAGTTTGATTCCATTGATCTACCTGTCTATTTTTGTGCTAATACCGGGCTGTTTACAGAAATATAGCCCTGTCGTAAAGCTTAAAGTCAGGGATGGTGATGGCTCCTGAGGTTCTTTTATGTACAGGGTTGTTTTGGCTGTCCTGTGTCTTTTGTTTTTCCACATATAGTTGATTATTATCCTTTCAAGGTAGTGAAAAATTGTGCTGGGATTTTAATGGGGATTGCATTAAATCCGTAGATTGCTTTTGGCAAGAATACCATTTTTATTATATATATCCTACCTATCCAAGAACATGAGAGATCTTTTCATTTTCTGGTCTCTTCTTTAATTTCTTTCTTTAAAGCCACAAAGTTCTTATTATAGAGCTCTTTCATTTGTTTGGTAAGTGCTAACCCAAGATACTTTATGTTGTTTATGACTATTGTAAACAGTGATGTTTCACTGATTTCTTTCTCAGCCTCTTTTTCATCTGAAAAAAGTAGGGCTACTGATTTTTTTGAGTTTATCTTGTATCCTGCTAGTTTGCTGAAGGTGTTTATCAGCTGTAGGAGTTCCCTGGTAGAGTTTATTGGGTCGCTTATGTAAACTATCATATCATCTGCAAATAGAGACAGTTTGACTTCTTCCTTTCCAATTTGGATCCCCTTGATCTCCTTTTGTTGTCTTCTATCTTTAGCTAGAACTTCAACTACAATATTGAGGTATGGAGAGGGAGGGCAGCCATGTCTTGTTTATGATTTTGGAGGAATCATGTTAAGCTTCTCTCCATTCTGTTTGATGTTGGCAGTTGGTTTGCTGTATATTGCTCTTATTATGTTTAGGTATGTTCCTGTTATCCCTGATCTCTCCAAGACCTTTATCATGAAAGGGTGTTGAATTTTGTTGAAGGCTTTTTCAGTGTCTAGGGAGATGATCATGTGATTTTTCTTTTTCTGTTTGTTTATATGGTGGATCACGTTGATAGATTTTCGTATGTTAAACCATCCCTGCAATCCAGGGATGAAGCCTACTTGGTCAAGGTGAATGATTTCTCTGATGTATTCTTGAATTCAGTTTGCCAGTATTTTATTGAGTATTTTTGCATCGATGTTCATCATGGATATTGGTTTATAGTTTTCTTTCTTAGTTATGTCTTTGTGAGGCTTGGGTACCAACGTGATTATGGCTTCGTAGAAAGAGTTTGGCACTGAAACTTCTATTTCAGTTGTGTGGAACAATTTGAGGATTCTTGGTATTAGTTCTTCCGTGAATTTCTGGTAGAATTCTGCATTGAATCCATCTGGCCCTGGGCTTTTTTTTTGGTTGGAAGGGTTTCGATGACTGCTTCTATTTCATTGTGGGTTATAGGTATATTTAAGTTGTTTGTCTGTTCTTGATTTAATTTTGGTAAGTGATAGTTATCCAGAAATTTGTTCATTTCCTTTGAATTTTCAAATTTTTTGGAGTACAGGTTTTCAAAGTATGACCTGAAAATTGTCTGGATTTCCTCTGTGTCCGTTGTTATGTTCCCCTTTTTGTTTATGATTTTGTTAATTTGCATGTTCTGTCTCTGCTTTTTCGTTATTTTGGGTAAAGGTTTGTCTATCCTGTTGATTTTTCTTGAAAAACCAACTCTTTGTTGCATTGGGGTTTTTTGGTATTGTTTTCCTGGTTTCTATTTTATTGATTTCAGTCTTCAAATTGATTGTTTCATGTTGTCTACTCCTCTGCAGTGAGTTTGCTTCTTTTTGTTCTAGTGCTGTTAATTCTCTAATGTGACTATATCCTGTTTTCTTCATATGGACACTTAGTTTATTGAACTTCCCTTGTAACACTGTTTTCAAGGTGTCCCATAAGTTCAGGTATGTTGTATCCTCATTCTCGTTAATTTTAGAAAGTCCTTGATTTCTTTCTTTATTTCTCCTTTGATCCAGGTGTGGTGCAATTGCACATTGATCAGTTTACATGAGTTTTCAGGTTTTCTGTGATTTGTGGTGTTGTTGAATTCTAACTTTATAAAGTATGGTGGTCTGGTATTTTACAGGGGGCTATTCTGTTTTTTTGTTTTGTTTTTTTGTATCTGTTTAGCTTTGTTATATTGCAGACGATGTGTTCGATTTTAGATAGGGTTCTATGTGGAGCTGAGAAGGCGGTATATTCTTTTGTAATTGAACAGAATATTCAATAAATGTCTGTTATACCCAATTGGATCATAACTTCTGTTAGTTCCTTTGTTTCTTTGTTAAGCTTATGTCTGGTGGACCGTCTAGTGTTGAGAGTGGAGTATTGAAATCTCCCATTATAAGTGCCTCTGTTTTTTTGTGTGATTTGCGTTTTAGTAATGTTTCTTTTATGAGTTTGCATGTCTTTGTATTTGGGGTGTAGATGTTCAAAATTGAGACTTCTTGATGTATTTCTCCTGTGTTGAATAAGAAATAACCTTCTTTGTCTATTTTGATTAATTTTAGGTTAAGAGCTAATTTGTTAGTATATGTATTGCCACACCCTCTTATTTCTTGTATCTATTTGATTGGAAAGTTTTTTCCGAACCCTTAATTCTGAGGTAGTGTCTGTCTTTGAAGTTGAGGTGTTTTACTCCTATGCTGCAAAAGGATGGATTCTGTCTTTGTATCCATTCTTTAGTGTCTTTTTATAGGGACATTGAGACCATTAATATTGAGGTATATTAATGACCATTGATTGTTAATTCTTGTTTGTTTTGGATTTGCTGTTGGTGGTAATTTTGTGTGTGGATTTTCTGGTTGGTTGTTGTGGTTGTAGTTTATTTCTTTAGATTGGAGTTTTCCTTCTAGAACTGTTTGTAATGCTGGATTAGTTGATGTGCATTGTTAATTTGGTTTTATAATGAAATATCTTGGTTTCTCAATTGATAGTGATTAAAAGGTTTGCTGAATACAGTAGTCTGGACTTGCATCCATGATCTCTTATTGTTGGCAGAATATCCAGGAACTTCAGTGTTTCTCTGGAGAAGTAAGGTTTAATTTTGAATGTTTGCCTTTAAATGTTACTTGGCTTTTTACTTTGCAGCTCTTAATATTTTTTCTTTATTCTGTATGTTAGGTGTTTTTTATTATTTGGTGAGGGGACTGTATTTGTTGTTCTGTAAGCTTTTTGTACTTTCATTGGCATGTCTTTCTTTTGGTTGAGGTAGTTATTTTCTGCACCTTTGAGTTGGATTTTTTCACTTTCTATATCTATTATTCTTAGGTTTGGCCTTTTCACTGTGTCCCTGTTGGAAGCTAGCCTTGAGTCACATCCTCTTGCAGAATTACTTACACCTTAAAACTCTAATTGAGCCTTATCTTGGTAAAACAGAAAACTGCTAAAAAAAAAAAAAAAAAAAAAAAAAAAAAAGCAGTCTGTTCCATTCAACCCAGGAACTGAGATGGACCATGACACCAGGAACTGAAATAAGCAGACATTTATGGCCTGGGACAATACCAGAGCCCCAGAGTCAGCACAGCTACCCCTCCCCATTTCCTCCCTGCTTTGCTGTAAAAACCAGTCTTTGTGCCTAATAAAGTGAGACATTGACAAGCATTGCTTGGTCTCATTCCTTCTTTCCCTCCCATTATTTTCAGGTTCTAGCCCACCTCGGCCCCCGAATAACTAGGCCCCGCTGGTCGGGGCATGTCCCATATTTCCTGGATATTTTGTGTCAGGGATTTGTTCGACTTAAGATTTTCTTTGGTTGATGATTCTATTTATCCTAGTATATCTTCAGTGCCTGAGATTCTGTCTTCCATCTCTGTATTCATTTGGCTGCATGCATCTGTAGTTCCTGATTGCTTGCCTAACATTTTTATTTCCAGCATTCCCTGAGACTGTGGGTTTTTTTTTTTTTTTTTTTTTTTTTTTTGGTTCGTTTTGTTTTTCTCCTATTCAGCTTTCAAACCTTGCACTGTTTGAATCATTTCTCTTAATGTTTGATTTATCTTTTCCTCCTTTCCTTGAATTTTTTCTTCTTTTACTTTTAAGGGATATTTCGTTTCCTCTGTTACCCTCCTGAAGTTGTTTTTAGTGTCATTCTCTTCTGCTTCATCTGTGTTGGGATGGTCAGTTCTTGCTGGTGTAAAGTCCCTAGACTATGGGGGTGTCATATTGATCTGTTGTTGACTGTATTCTTACACTGTTGTCTTCCCATCTCTTCTTCCAGTGCCTACTGGTAGGGTTTCTCCCTCTTCTGGTGGGTAAGAGACCAATGTTCTCTTCCAGTGGGTACAAGCAGTTCCAATAGTCCGATGGCTCACCTACTTAAGTGGGTAGTGGAGGGATTCCTCCTTTGATTGGAGGTGGTACCAGGATGCTGGCAGCCTCCGGAATGGCTGGACTTCTAGAGCATACTCCCCTACATGTAGTCTTCAGTCCTCAGGATGCTCCGAGCTGGGTGCCGGAAGTCAGTTCAGAGACAGGCTCACACTTACCCCTTCCAGTGGTTGGAGGTAGGATCAGGATACTTGTGGTCTCTAGGTGGGCCAGACCACTAGGGTGGGCTCCCCTGCGTGTAGTCCTTAGTCCTCAGGCTCTACTTAAAATTCTTATGCCTCTTTTCCCTAAGCCTTGAGTAGGGAGCGATTTGAAAGAGACATTCCATTTTTGGACCAAGTGATCCAAAGTTTCTTATTCTGTTGCTAAATTGTGTTTCTAGTATTTTTTCCATATACTGCAGGAGAAATTTTCTCTGATGATGGCTGAGTGTAGTAGAATGTTGATAGGAGTTATTTGTTTGGATTTCCCTAAGGTCTGTGGCATACCTAAAATTAGGATTTTGCCCACACATGCATTTTTGTGCATGGTTCTATCTCACTCAGACAGTGCTTGGTTACTCCTACATTTTTTGTGCCTCTATTACACTAATAAATCTTGCTGGCAGGTCACCATTGTATAGGCCCCAGGGTTTAGCTTAGTTGATGTTTAACTTTGTCCTGTACTCTTTATCCTTCTGGTTCCATTTTCTTCATGCATTTATTTGTTGAGAGACATATGTCGTTGCCAATTTTTGGTTGTCATGAAGAGTACCAATGCAAATGATCTGATGGTAGATCGTAGAGTCTTTAGGTTATATGTTTAAGAGAAGTATAGCTAGATCTTTCTGAGGAATTGACAAATATTTCCATAATGACTATAAAAGTTTTCATTTCAATCCTTGGCAACATGCTGCTGTTTTATTTTTCTTAGCTATTCTGATTGATGTAGGATGAAATTACAAACTAATTTTGATTTGTATTTCCCTGATGGCTAAGGATGTTGAACATTCCTCTTCAGTGTTCTAAGCCATTGAGTTTCCTCTGTTGAGAATTCTCTGATTTTAATTGGGTTAGTTTTTTCTTGATATATTTCTCTTTGTAGTTTTTTAGGCCAGGAGTAGAGACTGAGAGGGCTTTAAGAAAGAGCTAAGGAATCCTGTTCACACTTAATAGCAGGGTTTCTAGGGAGTTTGAAGTGGTGGGAAAGGGGATCCTGTAAGTAGGTTAGTAGGGGAAAGAATTATCTGAAAAGGCAGTGATGAAAGAACCAGGAAGACCCTGGGCCTGAAGCAAGGGTTAGAGTTTCATTGAATGAGGTTTAACAGGGAGTAGAGGACCTGTAAGTGGTTTGTTACTGGGTTGAGGGTGACATTGGAGACATCATAATGGAGAATGCTAATGATAGTGTGGTTCACTTGAGTCCCTTGGGTTTCCTGTGTAGAAATTGGTTTTATATATCATAGACTCAGTCTAAGGAATGGGGTTGGCTAGAGTTGGGCTGTATATGTGACTGTCCACAGAAAAGAGGAAGGATAGCTAGTTTAACACCAGGGTTTTGTGGAGATCCCATTGTCAGGAATGGAACCTCTATAAGCAATCTGCTACCGGGCTGAAATGAAACTAGAGAGATTTGTAAGGAGGCGGTTAAGGAGAATAATGACCACCTACCTGAGTTCCAGTGCAGTGTTGCTACTGAATTCTTAAAATGTTTGTAGGCATAGGTACGCTACAGCAGGATGGGAGGAAGGAGCATAAAAGTGGGAGGAAAGAACACTGCAAGCAGGGATTGGTATCAGACTGGAGAGATTTCAATTAAGAACAAGAAGGAAAGTGGGTCCTTGAATCCAGGTCCAGGGTAACCTATAGAAAGTGTTTCTCAAGTTTTACATTGCAATAAAAATTATAAGAAAAATATTTTCAAATTTTCTTTAACTTAATAGTGACACCGATGATGGTATTACAAGTATTTATGGATGTTCATATCTTGTTTCTTATAATGGTAATGCTTTGGATAGTTTCCTTCAATTTCATTTAAGACAATGAGAAATAGACTTTTGGTCCATTTTTTTTTTTTGATAATAATTTATTATAACTGTAGGGAAAGTTTTTAATTTATCTGGAGGTTCTGTTTCTCCTATCTTCCTTTATGATTATAGTTAATGAGTCTGTTCAAAGATTTACATAGTCCATAGTTAATGAGTCTATTCAAAGAATTACATAGTACTTATGGTCAATATATGTTTAACCGTTAAAGTTGAAACTTTTAGTATTTTTCCTGGCCAAACTCTACCCTCCCTCTTCACCCACCTTTACATATTCCTTCTCTGTGAAACAAAGAATATTATAAAATAAGAAACTTCACAAACACACAAAAATGAAAATCAAAAAAGGCAGGCAAAAGACAAATAAACAAATAAACAAAGCCAAAACAAAGAAAACAAAACAGCTCACCAAAATACCATTTAATTACTTAGTTAAATTATTTATTTCCACTTGTCTTCTCAGCCCTGAGATCTATTCTGACATGGGTCTATGTGGGCCCTGTGCATGTAGCCAAGGTATCTGTAAGTTGTATCAGTTCTATTGTGTACGAATGACATTGTTTTCTTGGATTCATCAATCCCCTTTGGCTCTTAAAAATCTTTATACCTTCTTTTCTGCATGGATCTCTGGGCTTTGATGATGACATCCCATTTAGGAATAAGTCTCTCACTAGCTACCCATTGTCTAGTAGGTATCACTGTTAATGTTTAACATTGTGTTTCACAAAAGCGAATTTAAGTCTTTATATAAATAAGTAATCTGTTGTAGCTCTTTTGCTTTACAGTCTAACATTTTAATGAAATATTATAGCATTTAAAACTTTGAGATTACTTTTGCCTTCCATAAGTCTTTAAATATTTAGTATTTTAATATTTAAATATTAAGTATTTAATATTAATACTAGAATAATATTACACTATTAAATTTAATATTTGATAATAGACTATTTAAATATTTGACTATTCCCCTCCTCCAGAAATAATTTTAATTTCCTGATGAGTTCTTGGTGGCCAAACCTTGAAGATCTTTATGAAGCAAATGTTCCTGTATATAGGTTTATTCAGTGACCTGGAGATTTGGTCTAGATAAATGCAGGCACTGTCCATTGGGTTCAGGCTATTGGGTGGTGTAACAACATTGCCTGGAATGTTGGTTCAATTACAGGTATTTAAGTTGCACACCAATGTTGGTTTTCATTTTATAGCTCAATTCCCTACATGTTTTGATTTGTGTAAGAAAATAGCTCAGTTAAAGTAAGAAAAGAATACTTATTATACAGAATAATTCAAACCTAACAAGTGGCATTCCAATAAAAGATTTGAGCAAAGTAGTGTATTTCTTTCTGTATACATTAGTATGTATGCCCATTTGATTTGTAGTACTTTGCTTCATTTTCATATTGCTCTTTAGAGATTGCTAAAACATTGACAGTTATTCTTCATAATTTTTTAAAGATTATTTGTTTTATGTATATGAGAGTTTGGCTTGGTTGTATTATTTGATGTGTTCTTTGTTGGAATGTTAGATTTTTTGGAACTGCAGTTCCAGACAGTTTAGGCCTGTCTTTGGGCAGTGGGAATTGAAGCTTGGTTCCTCTGCAAGATAAATAAATGCTCTTAACCACTGAGCTGTCTCTCCAGCCCCTCTTCTTTAGAATTCTTATTTCATGTAATACAGGAAACCTTAGTACGTGTAACTTTAATATAAAATAAAGCCTGGCCTTCAGCACCAGAAGGACCTAAACTGGAGATACACTCTATATCTTTGTTATTTACACTATTATTTTTAACTCTTTGGGCCCTAATTCATCATTTACTATATGTAGACTATTTGAAAGGGTTAATTTAAAAAAATGTAAAAATAACTTTATAATACCTTAAGATTATTACATGATAGATCTTTTTGAAACTATCATCAGTATATTAAACATAATTTACCATGCCTTTAGATTTTTCAGAATTCTTGCACTTACAAGATAAGATATGATAATAGGTGTTCTAATTCTACTTTATAACAGTCTCTTTTTTTGTCTTTCTAGGTTTTCAGTATAAATTGGCAGTTGAACGTTATGAATGGAACAAATTGCAAAGTGTCAAGTCAGTAGTACCCATGGTTCATCTTTCATGGAATATGGCACGAAATATCAAAGTCTCAGATCCAAAGCTTTTTGAAATGATTAAGTAAGTACTTAATTGTTCCCAAGTTACATTCATTTATCTTGGGACAAGATATGCCATATAACATATGTGTAACTCAGAGGACAACTTGCATTGGTTGCTTATTTAATTATACCTCATGGATAGTTTTAATTGAGCCTAGCCATTCTGACAGGTATAAGATGTAATCTCAAATTTGTTTTAATTTTTATTTGGCTGTGCCTAAGGGTGTTGAGTGGTTCTTTAAATCTATCTCAACCATTTGAGATTCTGAATTTTCTTTTTAGATCTATACTCCATTTTCATTGGATTATTTGTTTTTGTTTTGTTTTTATTTTTGTCTTTCTTTTACCCTCCTGGTTTTTTGAGACATGGTTTTTCTGTGTAGCTTTGGAGTCTGTTATGGGATTCATTCTGTACACTGCCTGCCTCTGCCTCCTGAGTGCTAGTATTAAACCACTGCCCAGAGATTATTTGATATTTGTTGTCTAGTTTCTTAAATTCTTTATATATTTTGGAGATCACCCTCTGTCAGATGTGGCATTGTTGTAGATCTTTCCCCATTCTGTTGGCTACTGTTTTGTCTTGTTAATTTGTCCTTTGCTTTTCAGTTTCAGGAGGTCCCATTTATTAATTGTTGATCTCAGTGTCTGTGCCACTGGTGTTATGTTCAGGAAATGGTTTCTTGTACCAATTCATTCAAGGCCACCACCCACTTTCTCTTCTAAGAGATTCATTGTGGTTGGATTTATGTTGAGGTCTTTGATCCACTTGGAATAGAGTTTTAAGCATGGCAATAGTTATTTATCTATTTGCATTCTTCTAAATACAGATATCCAGCTTGACCTGTACCATTTGTTGAAGATGCTTTTTTACCCCATTATATAATTTTGGCTTCTTTTTCAAAAATCAAGTGTCCATAGGAGTGTAGATTTGTATCTATTCCATTGATCCACCTTTCTGATTTGTGCCAATATGAAGCTGTCTTCATTACCATAGCTCTATCGTAGCATTTGTAGTCAGAGATGGTGTTGCCTCCAGAAGATCCTTTATTGTACAGGATTATTTTATTCACTGGTTTTTAGTTTTCATGTTGTTTCAAAGTCTGTGAAGAATTGTGCTGGGGCTTGGATAGGAATTGTATTAAATCTGTAGATTGCTTTGACATGATGGCCATTTTTACTATGCTAATGCTACCATTCCTTGAGCATGGGAGATCTTTCTATCTTCTGAAATTTTCTCTAATTTCTTTCTTCAAAGACTTGAAATTCTTGGCTTATAGGTTTTTTAGTTGCTTGGTTAAGGTTACACCAAGATATTTTATATTATTTGTGGTTACTGTGAAGGGTGTTGTTTCCCTGATTTGTCATTTTGCATTTGCTACTCGTTTGTTTGTTTGTTTTTGAGTAAATCTTGCATTCAACCACTTGATTTGTTTATCGGGTGTAGGAGTTCCCTGGTAGAGTTTATTGGGTCACTTATGTAAACTGTCATATCATCTGCAAATAGAGACAGTTTGACTTCTTCCTTTCTAATTTGTATCCCTTTCATATCCTCCTGTTGTTGTCTTATTGCTTTAGCTGTAGCCAAAGTACAATATTGAAGATATGGAGAGAGTGGATAACCTTGTCTAGTTCCTGATTTTAGTGAAAATGTTTGAGTCTCTCTCACTTCATATTGACAAAGGCTTGATGTATATTGCTTTTTTATCTTTAGGTATGTTTCTTGTATCTCTGATCTTTCCAAGACCTTCCTCTGTCCATGAAGGGGTGTTGGATCTCCACGAACACCTTTTCTTCATCTAATGAGATAATAATGTGATTTTTTTCTCTTGGTTTGTTTATATGTTAGATTACATTGACAGATTTTCTTATTTTGAACCATTTCTGCATCTCAAGGATGTTTGCCAGTGTTTTCTTGCATATTTATTTGTCTATGTCATGAAAGAAATTAATCTGTAATTAACAATCTTTGTTTTGTCTGTGTGTGTTTTGGGTAACAGGATGACTGTGGCCTCGTAAAAATATTTGACAATGTTACTTCTCTCCTGTTTCGTGGAATAAGTTAAGGTATTAGCTCTTCTTTGAAATTCTGGTTCAATTCTGTGTTAAAACTGTCCAGCTCTGGGCTGTTTTGGTTGGAAGACTTTTAAAGACTGCTTAGGAGTTATAGGTCTATTTTAATTGTTTATGTGGTGTTGATTTAATTTTGGTAAATGGTATCTATCACGAAATTTGTGCATTTCTTTTAGATTTCCAACTTTTATGGAGTACAGGTTTTTGAAGTATGACCTAATGATTCTGTATATTTTCTCAGTGTCTAGTGCTATGTCTCTCTTTTCATTTCTAGTCTTATTACTTTGGATATTCTCTCTATGCAATTTCATAAGTTTGGGTAAGGGTTGTTTATCTTTTTGGTTTTCTCATGGAACCAACTCTTTGTTTCGTTGATTCTCTTTGTTTTTATTTTGTTAACTTCAGCTTTCAGTTTGATTATTTGCTACCATCTACTCTCCTTGCACTCGTTTGTTTCTTTTTGTTCTGGAGTTTTCAACTGTGATGTTAAGTGAATATCTCCATATTTTTCATGAAGGCATTTAGTGCTAAATAACTTTTCTCTTAAACTGTTTTCATAGTGTCCCATAAGTTTGGGTATGTTGTGCATTTGTTTTCATTGAATTCTAAGAAATCTCAATTTCTTCTTGACCTAGTGGTAATTCAGTTGAGAATTTAAAGTTTCCACAAGTTGGTTGACTTTCTGCTGAGATCCAGTGTTAATCCACTATGGTCTGATAAAATACAGGGGAATACTTCCCCCCTATTTTTGTGTGTGTATTTTAAGATTTGCTTTGTGACCAAGTATATGGGTATGTTTGGAGAATGTTCCATGAAGTGCTGAGAAGAGGTATATTCTGTTTTGTTTTGGTGAAATGTTTTGTTGATATTTAAGTCCATTTGAGTAATAATATCTGTTAACTGCATTATTTCTCTGTTTAGTTTTTGTCTACATAATCCATCTGTTGGTGAGAATAGGGTGTTTAAGTTTTCCAGTATTAGTACGTGGAGTTTGGTGATTTACACTCTAGTAATGTGTGTTTTACAAATGTGGGTCGCTTGTATGTGGGCGTTAATATTCAGAGTTGAGATTTCATCTTGATGGATTGTCCTTTCAAGAATATGAAATAACCTTCTCCATCTCTTTTGATTAATTTTGGTTTGAAGTATGTTTTGTTAGATATTAGGATCACTACAGGATTTTTAGGTATATTTGATTGGAAAATCATTTTCCAACCCTTTATTCTGAGTTAATGGCTGTCTTTGATGTTGCACTTTCTCTCTTGACAGGGAGTTTTAACTTGTTTTGTTCACTAAGAATTCTATTGATATGAAATGACTTGGTAATATACAGACTTGACATTTTTATGAGAATACACATTAAATGTTTAGCTATTGAAGACAAATATGAAATTTAGCCTACAGAGTAATGATAGCAATCAGTATTGATGACATGCTCAAAATTTGCTAAGGGTGATGGCTTTAGTATATTCTGGCTCAAAGAAAACAGCTTGATGCACTGAATATGGGTATCACACTGAAAATAATGCATGCACTGCATTAAGTAAAATCATACTGTTACACATTTTATAACTAAAATAGTACACTCTGTTTAAATGTCTGTTCCCAGTATGCTTTTAAAATGCCCAGGTGAAATATCTCTGTGCATTCCCAGAACTTCATAGAAGTCCACCATGTTTTAACAGATAGTTGGAACGAATTTGCATACACATAATAGGGAAGACAGGTAATCTGTCTCCTCTAAGCTCTACTATAGTTGTGCTGGTGGTAGTGGCTCCTCACTCTTTCCTTTTTTCCTTTGAATTACTTGATATTTTTTTCTTGGTGATGTCCCATCATTTTGGAAGATTGGTGTCATTTTTATTGATTTCTCTTTCTTTAATACTGTATAAATATGTTGTATTTTCTTTACCTTACCTTTAGACCCTGTTATTTCTTTGACTTGACCTAATTAGTGATACTTTCTACTTTATTTAAACATTTTATCATGTAGTGTATAATAAATGGAGTTCTCTATATTCCCAGTCTAGTCTTCAGCTTTGATCTGTGTGCCTCTTCCATCCCCTGGTATGGTGCTCATATGTCTGACTTTCATTGGGTTTCTCACTTGATTGGCTTTACCAACATTTATGGTGGTGGTACTTCTGCTGGTGTTGGTGGTTCTGGTGCAGGTGGTTGCTAGTGCCTGTGTGTGCATGTGTGTTGGGTTTTTCTTTTTTCTTGCTTCTAGCATATTTGCATCCCTTTCTTGATATAATAGATTTTGCTGAATCTCATACAGTCATCCATTCCTTGACTTACTTCATCTCTTGTTTGATGGAGTTGAAATTCTTTGTTACCAATGCAAATATTTTTGTATCATTAGAGTCAGCAATTAAAGAGATGTTGTCTTTAAAGGAAACACATTGCCCCTGTTCCCCATATAAGTTTACAATTCACAATTTTCTTATGTTTTGGTCTTGTTAGTGAACTACCTTATCTTAAGGGCTAAATCTTTAATAGAATGCAGGCAGGAGAAAACTTTAACAACATTTTCACCAATCTAAAGCAGTTATACTCTACAATTAAAATGAAGCCAAAAATGTAGATATAGTGCACACACAGATAAACCTCTAGAACATACTAAGTAGAAGTGTCCAGACACAACAGATCACATGTTGTGGCTGTACCTGTTTACTAGCCCTGGAAAGTTGGCTAGATTTCTTTCTTGTTGAATGAATCTTAGGTCCAATTAGAGAGGTGTTGGTTGCTGCCAAAAGTAATTATACCACTACTCCATCCTTAGGGTTTTCATGCCATGTTGATGATAACCTCCATAATATTCCCCATTCATGTCATTTTCTATTAAATTTTCTTTCCCCTTCCTTATCTTCTTTATTCTGTTTACAAACCTAGTTTCAGTAATAACTTCATGTTACAAATTTACATATGAAGATTTTGAGCCAGGACCCACAGATTTTTGTGGCATTTATAGATTATTTACCTTCAGTTTCATTTTTTTCTTTTTTTTTTTAAGATTTGTTTTTAATTTTTGTTATGTGTATTCATGTGTGACTTGTGTGAAGACAGATCCACCTGGAATTGCAGTAACAGGTGGATGTGACCTGCCCAATGCAGGGGAACTGAACTCCTATGTAAGAGCAGTATATGCTCTCAATCATTGATCCATCTCCTTAGCCCAGTTTCATTTTTCTTTACAGCTAAATAGGATTCCATTTTCTATATATTTTTATTATCCATTCATCTGTTGAAGAATATGTAACTTGTTCTATTTCTTGGCTGTTGTGAATTTGGTAAGAGTTAACACTGCTGAACAACTATCTGTGAGCCAGGCTGTTGAATCCTTTGAGTATATATCAAGGAGTGAGATGAGTGATTCGTATGATATGTTTATGTTTAGCTTCATGAGAATTTTCCATTATTTCTGGAGGCATACCAGTTTGCAGTTCCACCAAGAGTCTCACATGCTTTTCAGCATTTGTTGTACAACTTCACCATTTTTACTGGAGTAGATATAAATCCCAAAATTGTTTTTAATTTTCCTTTTATTCATTGTTAAAAATTATGGCTATTTTTTTGAGACCATAGCCATTTTTATTTCTTCTTGAGAAGAGTGTATTGAGTCATTTTGATTTTTTTGTGTATTTTTTGGTATTAATCATTTGTCAGATCTATAGTTGGCCATGATTTTCTTTTACTCCATGAGGTTTCTCTTCTCTTGATTCTTTTGTTAGCTATAATAATTTTTGTTTGTTTTGTTTTCTGAGGTCTTATTTTTCAAATGCTGGCCTTAATTCCTGGGAACATGGAATTAAAATTTTGTTTTAATTCACTTTTTCTGTTTCCTGTTTTGTTTTGTTTTTCTTTTGTTTTGTCTTTACTTTTTATTTCATGGTAATGTTGGTTGCATTGAAGGAGTTTACATGTCTTGTTTCTATTTCTTTTAAAGTATTCTGAAGTTTTGCCACAAACACATCTGGGACTGGTTTGTTTGTTTGTTCAGTAAGCTTTTCTTTACTGCCTAAATTTTCTTATCTGTTATGACTGTTTAGTTTGTTGCTCTATTCTTTGTTTTAATGTTGGCTTGAATCTAAAAATTTCAGGTTTTACAGCTTAATGGAGTATATGTGTTTTAAAGTATTTCATTCTAAAAATCTGGGGGTTTTTTTGTTTTTGTTTTTTTCCCCCATGTGTGTGTTCTTTTGGGAAGTTGATGATTTTATCTTCCCAAAGAGCAAGGAATTGGTTCTTTGTGTTTTCTTTGTTTGTAATTCCTTTATTTCTGCTCTGACTTTTTTCACCTTTTTATTAATTTTTAAAAATTTACTTTATGTACCAACAAGTTTCCTCTCCTTTCATTCCCTCCCTCCCTTCCTTTTCATCCCCCCTTCCCTATCTGTTCCTCAGAAAGGGTAAGGCCTCCCAGGGGAGTCAACAAAGCATAACATACCAAATTGAGGTTGGACATGGTCCTCCCCCTGCATCCCTCCATCCCTATGGGGGGATGCCTTGCTTATACTTGATTCAGGGGCCAGGAGAGCTTGTACCACCCCAAACCCCCTATAGGGACTTCAGAAAGCCAGCTCATGCACTTGGGCCAGGTCCTGGTCCCACTGCTGGGGGCTGCACAAACAAAGCTATACAACTCTCACCTAGATGCAGAGGGTATAGGTTGGTTCCAGCGCCTGAGCTCTCAGTGTTATGCCCAAGTTGTGGAACCCCCCAAAACATGACCACCACAGAGCCCCAGGTATTGGTAAAATCAATCACTCAGGGGTTTATTGAGAGCAAATTAAAGTTTGGGCTGTCCAACAGCACTTCTACACAAAAGGTAGGAGGAGTAGCCAGCAGGAGAGAAGGCTTTTTAAGGAACTATATGCCTTGGTGCTATCTACTCAGGGTACAGGGGTGAGTCTTTGGTTGATAGACCCTGGGTTAAGCAAGCATTGGGAAATTTCCACCCTAACATCTGGTGACCTGTTAGGGCATCTGGTGCCTGTTAGTCTTGTGTCAGGCTGACTCAGCAAGAAGTGGGGCTCTGAAGTAATTTTTAGCCATTTGCTGTTTTCCTTGGCCTGGGTTTGTGGTTCTATGAGTGGTCTTTGAAAGTGGCGCCTAGCCTAAAATATAGCATTAGTTCTGCCTGGTCTCACACCAAGAGCTTGGGTCAAAAGTCTCTGGGTTTCTCCATCATGATCTTGACCCCTTCCCTACTTGCTCATATAATCCCTTCTCCCTCTCTTCAGCTGCTGAGCCCAGTGCTTGGCGGTGTGGATCTCTTCATCTGCTCTCATCAGTTACTGGGTGAAGATTTTATCATGACAGTTGGGATAGTCACTGATCTTTATTACAGTGGAAGGCCTGTTCAGGCATCCTCTCCACTTCAGTTGGGGTCATCCTTGCAGATTCCTGGGAGTTTCCCTGGCAACAGGTTTATCCATAACCCTGTAATGGCCCCTAGGAATCTCATCTATTTCCCTTTCCCAGGGTGATTATGTGTCGTTCTTAGGGTCCTTCTTGTTACTTGCTCCTGGGGTTGTGAATATGTGTTTTTGTGACCGGGTTACCTCAGGCCAGAAACTCAGGATGGTTTCTTCAAGTTCCATCTATTTGCCAGCGAATTTCTGTAAAGTAGTATTCCATTGTGTAGATGTGCCACATCTTCTTTACCCATTCTTCAGTTGAGGGGCATCTAGGTTGCTTCCAGGTTCTTGCTATTACAAATAATGCTGCTATGAACTTTTGTTATTTCTTAACAACTTTTGTTGTACTTCTGTTTTTCTAAATTCCTGAACTGCAATGTAAGTTGTAAATTTCTAGAACTCTTTTTGTGAGTCCCAGAGCTTTAAATTTTTAAAAAAAATTTCTTTTATCTTTTGATATTATGATTTTATCACCCCCCAAGCTCTTATATAATCCCCCTTGCTCTCCCTCAGATTCTTGGCTGCTTTTTCATTAATTAGTGTTGGTGTGTGTATGATATTCCTAAATACATAATACTTCCTTAATAATGTTATTTATATGTATGTTTTTAGGGATGACTACTGGTATTGCATAATCTATTGGTGTTTTCTTCCTTTGGGAAGACTTTCCTTTTCTCTCAGCATTTCTTAGATGCCTATAGTTCTTTGTATAGAATTGGAACCTCCAGAGCTTTCTACCATAAGCTTTATCATATTTAGTTTTGGCATCTTTGTTCATTCATCTCATACTTAGGTAGTTAGTTATATTGGTGAGATGTTATGGGTGTAGCTTTTGACTTTACTAGGAAACACAGCCTTTTAGCAAACTTTCCATTTGACTGTCTTACAAAAGAGTTGATTTTTGGAAGTGGGCTTTGAAACCTGGATTCCATAACACCAGAAGTTCTTTTTGCTGCAGACTGCTCAGCGGACCACTGGTCTGCTGGGAGACCTAACTCGGCTACTCAGGTCAGGAGTGAATTTGGCATGACAGACAGACTCAAACTCAAGAGAGGTTTGCTACTGCTGCGAATCTTTACTTCAGAGCATCAGAATATATAAGTCATTTTAAGGAACAAACTCTCTGGCAGGAGTCCAAAAGATTACAATCTTGCTCAGAAATCATTAGATAATGGGAACATGAGAACATTAGACTTAGACTTCACAGGAAGAGAAAATTCTATTCTATGCCTGTCTGTGGTCAGCTTGCCAGACATCTGGTTTTTGCTAGTTTCGATGTTTATCATGCAGCCCTGCATCTCTACCACAAGTCTTGACTTATAATTTTTAGTATTTCTTCTTTGGTTCTGGGGTGGCCTAAAATATTATATTTAAGATGATCATGACAAGGAATTTTCTGATTATTTCTAAATATCAAAAACTTATATACTTGCCACCTCAACTGCCATTGCTGTTCTTCAGAGAGGGCACACATGGTGCTCGAGCTCTCCTGATTCTTTCCCAGATAGATAACGTATTGAACTTAACTCATTTTCCATTCACCATCACCCATGTAATTAGGTTCTTTATCATAAACACCTGTCCAAGGGAGTGGAGCATCTGTGGGACTGTAAATGGATGAGCCTCTATATCTGGGAGGCTGCTACCAGGAACCCTTAATCAATATTTCTTGGGGATTGTTTATTTGCCTGACTGTTAATCACTTTTTTTGTAAATCCTCCATTTCTAATTGCACTTTGTCTTTCTTCAGTTTCTCTCTTATTTCTAAATTTTCCCTCTATTTCTAACTCAAGTTTTTGCATAACATCTATAATCTTCACAAATGATTCATTAGAACTTTGAAGCAATTGTAACAGCAACTGCTGCAGGCTATGATTCCAAAGGCTAATAAAGGAACACAGATTCATGCACTCATGAATCCAACACCCGAGCCAAGGAGGAAGATATTAAACGCCTTCTTCTGGGATTATGCCAGGGACCCCCCAGGAGGCCTAACCACTGTGTGTTGTGAACCTCAGGACAGGCAGCCATTCAAGCTCCTTATGCTCCACTGGAGTGGGTGTGGCACTTTTTATTATCTATTTTATGTGTATTTGTACCTGGTAAAACAAGCGGAGCTGGGAATAGAACCCAAGTTGTCTTCAGTGCCCTTAATTACGGATTCATCTCCTTAGCACGCCCATATTTCCTTTCCAATTAAATTTAAAAAAAGTGTGTGTGTGTGTGTGTGTGTGTGTGTGTGTGTGTGTGTGTGTGTGATTTGCCTGTGTGTCTAGTGTCTATGCCCAACATGTGAGCAGTGTCTTTGATGGCCAGAAGAGGGAATAGGGTCCCCAATATTAGAGTTGCAATGGTGAGCTGCCTTCTGGGTCCTTTGAAAGTACAACCAGTCCTTTTAAGTACTGAGATTTTTTTTTAACTTTAAGTCTCTGTCCCAGAGATTTAGTACCAGTTTTTTTTTCTTTAAAATCTTTGATGCATTCATATTTCAGTAATAGTTTGTTGAAACTCCATAGGTTTTTGTACTTACTGGTGATTGGATTTTGTGATAGTCTAGTATTCTACATGAAAGTATTGTTTTATTTTAAAGATTGGTTTAGTGTATCAGAATGAGCTATGTTTTAGAAAGTTTACATGGCCTGCTTCAAAGAATGTATATTCTTTAGTATTTGGGTAGAATATTCTGCAGGTATATGTTAAGTCCATTTGATGTAGGATGCCATTTAATTGAAAGGTTTTTCTCCTCTGTATACAGATTACTCATTTGTTGGAGAAAGTACATTATCTACCATTATTGGTTTGGAGTTAATCTGCGTTTTTACTTTCAGTAGCAAGTTTTTTTTTTTGTTGTTGTTGTTGTTTTTTGTTTTTGTTTTGTTTTTTTTTTATTAAAATTGAGTGCAAACTTTTGGTGAATATGTGTTTAGGATTGTAATATCTTCTTGGTTGGTTAGTTCCTTGATTATAATTGGTGTCTTTATCTCTTTTGCTTAGTTTTAATTTCAAGTTTCTATTTCCAGATATTAGAATAGCAAGGTTTGCCTGCTTCTTGGCCCCATTTAATTAGAAAACTATTTACTTATTTTCAGTTGGTTGGTCCCTATATGTAAAGCTGAGTTGTTTTGTAGATGAAACTAGCAGAAAAATATAAAAATTGTTTCCTAAGCAATTCAACTAGTATGTTTGGCTATTATTTGAAGTCTTCATTGAGAGGTGTTCATTGCCTTTACTTCATCTAAGTGCTGATACAGAGGGCTGGACTAGCACCAAGGTTACATGTTTTGGTCCCAGGTCTAGAGATTGGGAATGGCATATGTAGGGCTCCCAGACTGGCCTGGTTAACTGGATGTAGGACTAGAGATAAGTCTGAGGATCTGAAAGAATAGAAATTGGGTAGCATCAGGCAGGCTTACTGTAATATGGCTGGAACCTAGGATGTATGGCTGGGCTGGGCCTGGAGGTTGGCTTTGGTACAGGAGGGTGGGGAAGCTAAAATTACTAATACTCACTATTTAATTCCTCTTTTAAAATGTTTCCTAATATAGATATTGTCTCCTGAAAATTCTAAAGCAATGTCAGACTTTGAGAGAAGCTCTTGTTGCAGCAGGAAAAGAGGTTCTATGGCATGGGCGGATAAACGGTGAACCCGCCCCTTACTGTAGTATCTGTGAGGTAAGTGACTTTTCTTAATGATTGTTGTTTTCTTGTGGATTCTTTGAAGTTATAGGTTCATTGATTTACTTGCATTTTGAGATATAGTCTCATGTAGCCTACAGTGACTTTAAACTCTGTAAGGTCTTATCTTTACGTTACAGCTACAGGAATAGTAATTGTTAGCATTATCTGGGTTAGTTTCTCAAGTCTATAAGTGCTCAATCTTTATAAAATATAAATTTATACTTTTTTATTAAATAGTTATTTTACATTCTTATCTAAATAACACCTAGCCAGATGATAACTATCTAAAAAGTAATACATACTAAAACCATACAAACAGAAAAGATTTAGTGTAGTACAAAAAGTTACTAAGCCCTTTATAGTGGGTAGCATTCCTGGTACAGAATTTTGGTGTTAAATTCTAGAATTTTTGAGTTCTAACAGGAAGAAATATGAGTAATTCTTTACTGAACTAATGTAATAGATATGTAATAGATTTTAGTCACAACACCAACACATGGCCAGAAATGTGGTACAAGAAACACCATTTACATAGAATGAATGAGTCTGGAATTTGCTTCCCGGCAGTAGGAAAAAAGGAAGTTTCATTTTATCAGAAGACAAATTATGAACAACGAACTATTGCACTAATATATATGACTGATGGAAATTCAGCTAGACAAAATAGACATACTGATCAATACTGTGGAGAGATGGTTTTTCTAATTTACATAGAAGTGCATGCTTTACAGTATTCAAATTTCATTGAGCATCCAATTCAATTTCATCAGCTAACAGTGGATTCTTATTTATTAAAATTAATTTTATTTAAATTAAAAACAATCTTATTTTATAAATCAATCCCAGTTCCTTCCCCTCCTCTCATTCTTCCCACTGACCCTTCCACCCCCCATACCACCTCCATCTATTTCCAAGGGCATGGCTTCCCACGGGGAATCATTAAAGACTTTCACAATATTTGCAGTATGACCTAGACTCTCCCCTCTGTATCTATGCTGAGAGAGTATCCCTCCTTAGGAAATGTGTTCCCAAAGTCCATTAGTAACCTAGGGATACAAACTGGTTCCAAGCCAGAGTCCCCATAGATTGCCCAGGCCTGAGACCCTTGTTCAGGGTGTCTGAGTCAGTCCAATGCTGGATTCCCAGCTGTCAATCTGGGGGGCCCAATAGCTCCTCCTTGTTCAGGTCAGCTGTCTCTGTGGGTTTCTGTAGCCTGGTCTTGTCCTTTCCTTCTGCGTCTGGATTCTAGTTTGGCTCAGTGTTTAGCTATGGGTGTCTGCTTCTGTTTCCATCAGCTACTAGATGAGGGCTCTATGATGGTGGATAAGTTAGTCATCAATCTCATTATCAGGGAAGGGCATTTAAGGTAGTCTTTTCCACTGTTGCTCAAATTCTTAGTGGTGTTTTATGTGTGATTTGAGATTTAGTACTGTTTCTTTTATGAATGGGGATGCCATTGTATTTGGGGCATGGATGTTAATCTTGATAGATTTTTCCTGTGATACATATGAAATGACCTTCTTCATGTCTTTTGATTGATTTGTGTTTGAAGTCTAATTCTTTTTTATTTTTATTTTTCAATTCGATCCAACTTCAACCGCCCTCCCTACTTCTCTTTCTTCCACACTCACATGCAACCCCCCACCCTCCTCTCCTACCTCCCCACCCTCCACTCCACATGTAGGCTGATACTATCCAGGAGGGGTCATCTAAATCTGTGAAGTCATTTGAAGTAGGGACTAGAACTTCTCTACTGTCTCTAGGTTAAGGGAGTATCCCTCCATGGAGGATGTGCCCCCAAAGTCCCTTTGTGTACCAGGGATACATCCTGTCTGCTCAGTCCTTCTGGCTGAGACCCATGTTCAAGGGGTCTGAGTCAGTCCCATGCTGGATTCCCAGCTATCAGTCTAGGGGCCCATTAGCTCCTCCTTGTTCAGGTCAGCTGTCTCTATGTGTTTCTGCAACCTGGTCTTGTCCTCTCTCTCTGCACCTGGGTTCTAGTTAAGTTGTAGGTGTTTGTTTCTCTTTCCAACAGGTACTAGATGAGGGCTCCATGATGGTGGATATGTTAGTTGTTGATCTCATTATCAGGGAAGGGCATTTATGGTAGCCTTTCCATGGAAGCTCAAATTGTTAATTGGAGTCAGTCTTGTAGGTCTCTAACATTTTTAGGTTCAGTTTTCTCTTCAAAACTATAATGGCTCCATCTTTTATATTTTCTTTCTCCCCCCCCCCTCTCTCTTCAGTCTTCTATTCCTCCCCTGACTCAATCTTCCTAGTCCCATGTGCTTTCCTCTCCTCCCCTTCTCTTTCTCCTAGTTCACCTCCCCTCACTACCCTTCCTCTCCCTTCTGTGAGGGACCTTATATGAAACTCTTAGAATACACCTTGTATCCTAGTTCCTCCGGCAGTGTGAATTATAGGCTGGTGATCCTTTGCTCTAGGTCTGAAATCTATATTTGAGTGGATACATACCATGTTCCTCTTTTTGTGACTGGGTTACCTCATTCATGATGGTTTCTTTAAGTTCTGTCCACAAGCCTGTGAATTTCAAGATTCCATTACTTCTTTCTGCAGAGTAGTATTCCATTGTGATTTGCCACATCTTCTTTATCCATTCTTGAGTTAAGGAGCATCTAGTTTGCTTCCAGGTTCTTGCTATTACAAATAATGCTGCTACAAATATAGATGAACACCTGTCTTTGTTGCATGGATGTTGATAATTTGGGTATATGCCTAAGAGGGGATTGCCAGGTCCTGTGGTAAACTAATTCCCATTTTCCTGAGGAACCGCCATACTGATCTCTAAAAAGGCTATACATGTTTGCACTCCCACCAGCAGTGGAGGAGTGTTCCCCTTTCTCCACATCCTCTCCAACATGAGTCATCATTGGTGTTTCTAATTTTAGCCATTCTGGCAGGGGTAAGATGGTATCTCAAAGTTGTTTTGATTTGTTTTTCCCTGAGAGCTAAGGATGTGGAGCATTTTCTTAAGTGTCTTTCAGCCTTTTTGATTTCCTCTATTGTGAATTCTCTCTTCAGTTCTGTACCATATTTTTTAATAGGGTTATTTGGTGTTTTGTTGACTAGCTTCTTGAGTTCTTATATATTTTGGAGATCAGCCCTTTGTCCGATGTAGCACTGATGAAAATTTTTTTTCAAGTCTGTGGGCTACCATTTGGTCATGTCTACTGTGTCCTTTGCCTTGCAGAAGCCTCTAAATTTGAGGAGGTCCCATTTATTAATTGTCGATCTCAGTGTCTGTCCTCCTGGAGTTAATTTCAGGAAGCGGTCTCCTTTACCAATTTGTTCAAGAGTACCTGGTACTTTCTCTTCTAAGAGGTTCAGTGTGGCTGGATTTATTTATGTTCAGGTCTTTGATCCATTTGGACTTGAGTTTTGTGCATGGCGACAGATATGGGTCTACCTACAATCTTCTACACACCATCATCTAGTTGTGCCAGTACCATTTGTTGAATATGCTTTCTTCCCCCATCATATACTTTTAGCTGTTTTGACAAAAATCAGGTCTTTGTAGGCATCAGTATTTTCAGTTTGATTCCATTGGTCTACTTTGTCTGTTTTTGTGCCAATATCAGGTTGTTTTCAGGACTATAACTCTGTAGTAGAGCTTCAAGTCAGGGATGGTGATACCTCCTGAAGTTCTTTTATTGTACAGGGTTGTTTTGCTATCCTGGGTCTTTTGTTTTTCCATATAAAGTTGATTATTATCCTTTTAAGGTCAGTGAAGAATTGTGCTGGGATTTCAATGGGGATTGCATTGAATATGTAGATTGTTTTTTGCAAGATTGTCATTTTTACTCTGTTTATCCTACCTATCCAAGAGCATGGAAGATAATTCCATTTTCTGGTATCTTCTTTAATTTCTTTCTTTTAAACCACAAAGTTCTTATTATATAGGTCTTTCACTTGTTTGGTAAGTGTTACCCATAGATACTTTATGTTGTTTGTGGCTATTGTAAAGTGTGATGTTTCTCTAATTTCTTTTCTGCCCCTCTGTAGTCTGAATAAAGTAGGGCTACTGAGTTTTGGGAGTTATTCTTGTATCCTGCTAGTTAGCTGAAGGTGTTTATCAACTGTAAGAGTTCCCTGGTAGAGTTTATTGGGTCACTTATGTAAACTATCATATCATCTGCAAATAGAGACAGTTTGACTTCTTCCTTTCTAATTTGGATCCCCTTGATCTCCTTTTGTTGTCTTATTGCATTAGCTAGAACATCTAGTACGATATTGAAGAGATATGGAGAGAGAGGGCAGCCTTGTCTTGTTCCTGATTTTAGAGGAATTGGCTTGAATTTTTCTCCATTCAGTTTGATGTTGGCTATTGGTTTACTATATATTGCTCTTATTATGTTTAGATATGTTCCTGTTATCCCTGATCTCTCCAAGACCTTTATCTTGAAAGGGTGTTGAATTTTTCTGAAGGCTTGTTCAGCATCTAGGGAGATGGTCATGTGGTTTATCTTTTTCAGTTTTTTTATATGGTGGATCACGTTGATAGATTTTTGTATGTTAAACTATCCCTGCAACCCAGGGATGAAGCCTACTTGGTCATGGTGGATGATTTCTCTGATTTATTCTTGGATTCAGTTTGCCAGTATTTTATAGATTATTTTTGCATCGATGTTCATCAGGGATATTGGTCTGTAGTTTTCTTTCATAGTTGTGTCTTTGTATGGCTTGTGTACCAAGGTGATTGTGGTCTGGAAAAAGAGTTTGGTAACAAAACTTCTGTTTCTATTGTGTGGAACAATTTGAGGATTCTTGGTATTAATTCTTCCTTGAATTTCTGGTAGAATTCTGCAGTGAAGCCATCTGGCCCTGGGCTATTTTTGGTAGGAAGGCTTTCGATGACTGCTCCTATTTTATTGTGGGTTATTGGTCTATTTAACTTGTTTGTCTGTTCTTGGTTTAATTTTGGTAAGTGATTGCTATCCAGAAATTTGTTCATTTCCTTTGAATTTTTAAATTTTGTGGAGTACAGGTTTTCAAAGTATGACCTGAAAGTTGTCTGGATTTCTCTGTGTCCATTGTTATGTTCCCCTTTTCGTTTATGAATTTGTTAATTTGCATGTTCTCTCTCTGCTTTTTCATTATTTTGGGTAAAGGTTTGCCTATCCTGTTGATTTTTCTCGAAAAATCAATTCTTTGTTGCATTGATTTTTTTTTTTTTGTATTGTTTTCCTGGTTTCTGTTTTATTGATTTCAGCCCTCAAATTGATTATTTCCTGGCATCTACTACTGCTTCTTTTTGTTCTAAGGCTTTCAGTAGTGCTGTCAAATTCTCTCATGTGACTATATCCTGTTTTCTTCATAAGGGCACTTTGTGCAAGAACTTCCCTCGTAACAGTGCTTTCAAGGTGTCCCATAAGTGTACGTTGTGTCCTCATTCTCGTTGAATTTTAGAAAGTCCTTAATTTCTTGCTTTATTTCTTTTTTGACCCAGGTATTTGTGCATTGTTCAGTTTCCATAAGTTTGTAGCTTTTCTGCGATTTGTGTTGTTGTTGAATTCCAATTTTAAAGCATAGTGGTCTGATAAGATTCAGGGCACTATTCCTATTCTCTTGTATCTGTTGAGGTTTGTTATGTCACCTAGTATATGGTCGATTTTAGAGAAGGTTCCATGTGGAACAGAGAAGAAGGTATATTCTTTTGTGTTTGGATGGAATGTTCTATAGATGTCTGTTCAACCCAGTTGAGACATAACTTCTGTTAGTTCTTTTGTTTCTTTGTTGAGTTTCTGATTGGTGGTCCTGTCTAGTGGTGAGAGTGATATGTTGAAGTCTCCCACTCTAAGTGTGTGAGTGGTGAGAGTGATATGTTGAAGTCTCCCACTCTAAGTGTGTGAGGTTTTATGTGAGCTTTGAGTTTTAGTAGTGTTTCTTTTACAAATGTAGGTGCCTTTGTATTCGGGGCATAGATGTTCAGAATTGAGACTTTGTGTTGATGGATTTCTCCTGCGATGTATACGAAATGACCGTCTTCATCTCTTGATTAATTTTGGTTTGATGTCTGACTTGTTAGAGATTAGGATAGCCACACCTGCTTGCTTCTTGGGTCCATTTGATTAATGTTGAGGGAGAGTAAGGACCATTGTTCGTTAATGCTTGTTTGTTTTAGATTTGTTGTTGGCAGTGGTATTGTGGGTATATTTGTCCTGCTTTACCCTTGGGTTCTGGTGAAGTCGAATTATCTGTTTCCTATGTGTTTGTGAGCATAGTTAACTTCCTTGTTTTTTAGTTTTCCTTCCAAAATTTTCTGTAGGGCTGTATTTGTAGATACATACTGTGAAAATCTGGCTTTGTTATTAAATATCTTGTTTTCTATGTCTATAGTGATTGAGAGTTTTGCTAGGTATAGTAGCCTTTGCTGACTTCCCAGCTATCAGTGCATGAGCTCCTCCTTGTTCAGGTCAGCTGTTTCTGTGGGTTTCTCCAGTCTGATCTTGACCCCTTTGTTTATTCCTTGTCTCTCTCAGGAGTTTGGCTCAGTGTTTAGCTGTGGGTATCTGCTTCTGCTCCCATCAGCTACTAGACGAAGGCTCTAGGATGGAGGATAGTTATCAATCTCATTATCAGGGCAGGGCATTTTAAGGTAGCTTCTCCTCTGTTGCTAAGATTGTTAATTAGGGTCACCCTTGTAGATCTCTGGGCATTTTTCCTAGGGCCAGATTTCACTTCGAACCTATAATGGCTACCACTATATGGTATCACTTTTCTTTTTCTTCTGTGTTCCTCCCCTGACTCAATCTTCATTCTCCATTATGCCCTTCCTCTTGTCTCCTTCTCTTTCTCCTAACTCACTCTCCCCTACCCCATGCTCCCAGTATGTTTGGGAGATCTTGTCCCTTTCCCCTTCTGTGGAGGACCATGTGTGTTTCTCTTAGGGTCTTCATTGTTTCCTAGCTTTTCTGGTGGTGTGGATTCTAGGCTGGTAATCCTTTGCTTTATGTCTAAAAGCCATAAATGTGTGAGTATATACCATGTTCCTCTTTTTGAGACTGGGTTATCTCACTCAGGATTATTCCTTCTACTTGGTGTTTGTAGAGTATCTATCCAGCTCCTTCTGGCTTTCAGAGTTTCCGTGGAGAAGTTTTGATAGATCTGCCTTTTTATGTTACCCGGCCTTTTCCTTAACAGCTCTTAATGTTCTTTCTTTATTCTCTATGTTAGGTGTTTTGAATCTTATGTGTCAAGGGGTCTTTTTTCTTTGGTCCAGTGCATTTGGTGTTCGGTATGCTTCTTGTACTTTCATGGGCATGTCCTTCTTCAGTGATTTTGTTGAATATGTTTTCTGCTCTTTTAAGCTGGGCTTCTTCAAATTATTCTATGGCTATTACTCTGAGGATTAGCCTTTTCACAGTGTCCCACATTTCCTAGATCTTTTGTGTTAAGGATTTGTTGGATATAAGATTTTGTTTGGTTGATGAATCTACTTACTCTAGTCTATCTTCAGCACCTGAGATTCTCTCTGTGAACTCTTGTATTCTGTTGGTTATGCTTGCATCTGTAGTTCCTGATTGTTTACCCAGTTTTTCTATTTCTAGTATTTTCTCAGTTTGTGTTTTCTGTATTGTCTCTATTTCAGTTTTCATGTCTTCAAGTGTTTGAATTGTTTCCTTCATGTGTTTTATTGTTTTTTTCCCCTTGTCTTTCCATGCTTTAAGAGATTTGTTTATTTCTTGCATTTTTTCACTTGTTTCTTTCCTCCATTTCTTTCATTTTTTATTTTTCTTTACTTCCAATTCTTTAAGGAACATTGTAATTTCCCCTTTTAGGGTCTCTAATATCATCAATAAATTGCTTATCGGTTGGTCAGGGCTGAAACAGTGAAAGGACTGTAGGGTTCTTCCAGGACCCATTGAAGTCCCTTGGGTGTGGGCTCAGATTAAAATTCCCTTCCTTTCAGGTGAATGAAGGAGAGAGGCTGGTAGTTCCCTCTTTCCAAAGTGCTGCTTCTCATCTTCTCATGATCCCTGGAAACATGCATGGATTACATCAGAGATTAAAAACAAACAAACAAACAAACAAACACTCCTTTAAAGGTAACTAGCTATCTTTATTTAATTTTATATTCTACATTATTAAAGTTGAGGGCACATTTTTGTTCAAAATGAAGCAAAAGAAAGCTCCCTGTCACAATTGAGGGAGATTTAAAGTTCGTTTTTGTGGAATACACAACAAGAACAAGGATATTGGTATCTACAACATAGTTTTACCCTTCCTATTTTCTGTTTTCTGGCCATCAGGTCTTCTCACTGCTGTGGGATTATGAGCTCCAGAGTGTTCTGTGGGCCTTTCTCACTGGGGTCCTGTATGCCTGTCCCATCTGAGCCAGGGGAAAAGTGTAAACCTTGTTAGGAATAGATGGACACAGGGACCATTTACGATGGTGGGTGACTGCACTTGTAGTCTGTGCTGTGGCTGCAGTACACTGACCCAAGGCCTACATTGGGCAAGGCCTGCCTTGGTAACATACAGTCAGCCCTGGGGTGCACTGCATGGGTCCCCTTGACCACTTTGAACCTGTGCAGGTACCATGCTCTAGCCTGTGTGAACGCCCACAGGACAGGGCTGACCTTTGATCCTGCTTTCCTGCTCAGAGTCACACCTGTCTCCAGGGTAAAGTAAAGCCTGTAGGGACCTCCTTCCAGGACCCATTGAAGTTCTTGTGTTACAGTTATAGGATAAAACTGCAGGGGGTGTGGTCCTGTGTGGGGGTTCCCAAGGTAAGGGACCACCTAGGAGAGCATAGCAGGTTCATAGCAGGAGAGGGTGACCGTGGTGAGGGAAATACATGCCAGGCAGATGGAGCTTGAATGAGGAGTTTATTTAGAAAGGGGAGTGAGGGGGAAGGGAAGAGACATAGAGGCAGCAGGAACTGAAGACAAGAGATAGAGAAAGAGAGAGAGGGAAGGGAGAGGGAGAGTGACAGAGAGACAGAGACAGAGGAAGAGAAAGACACACAGAGAGAGGCAGGCAGAGAGAGAGAGAGACAGGGAGAAAGAGAGAAGAGCTTGAAAGAGTAAAGAGAGCAAAGAAAGCAAAAGCAAAAGAGTAAGCAAAAGAAAGTGAGCAGGGGCCCGACTTTTAAAGGGGTCCTTTACACCTGCCTGCAGACTAGTACTCATGAAACCCTGGGCTGTCCAGGACTCTGCCTGAGTGCATTCTGCCAGGTGACAGGGCAGGCCAGCCTAATGCCCGAATCCTTACACCCACTCTTGTCCCTTCCAAGGTTGGCAAGTGTCACATTCTGATCATCAGCCACCTAATGTAACATGGCTGTCCTTGAACTCATCACCCACCTTGCTCAGCTTCCCAAGTGCTGGGGTGATAGGTGTGTGCCACCAGGCCTGGACTGTGATGTGCTGAGGACAAGATTCAGGGACTCTGGGCATACTAGGTGGATGTTCCACCCACTGAACCACAGCTAGCCAGGTGCCATAGCTCCACATAAACAGAGTGTCCTGTGGCTTCCCTTGAAACCCAGTCATGGTTCAAGTGCACTTGGAGTAGGCAGGCACAAGCTGCACTACCCATAGCACATGCTGTTGGCATAGGGAGACTAATGGGGTAGTCCTGGCTTGGGTATGAGACAGACTCCTGCCCTTGTCACTCTTTGTGTCCCTAGAGGATGGTGGTGTCTCTGCCCTTCCTGCTGTATGCTTGGATCTCAAGCCCAGTGAGTGTGGGTGATACTTGTTTCCTGTGCATGTATTCAGATGGCCATGGCCTCTGCTGCCCATGCCCTAGACTCCCCCACCCCATTCCTGGAGCATGACTGACCTGTCAGCTGTGTGCCACATACTCCAGGACCTGCCTCATAGCACCCCGGGCTCATGGGCGGGGGTACTGTCCGCTGTATGTTCTCCACCACCAGCTCCCCGGATTAAACAGGACATGGAGACATGATAGGGGGAGGAGGAGGAACACAAGGGACACTCTGTGGCTGGGACGGGGGCAGAGATGATGAGGCCAAGCTATAGTAGGTGTCTGTGGACTGGACAAGCTCAGCATACTATGAAGTGAGGTGTGAGAAGGCTAGGGCTGCCAGGCTCCTCAGACTGATGCTGGCAGGCCTGCGTGATGGATGAGCTTACATTTCTCTGGGTTGCCCGCATTTGCATAGGGCTTGGACTCTATCCCCCAGTTTGGCATTTAAGGTGACTGTCAAATATGAAAGTGAGCCAAATTTTAGTTTTTTAGGAGGGGCCTGGTGACATGTGTCTTGTTAGACCTCCCATGTGCCTACACGGGTCAGCGCAGTGCTGATTAGAGACATGGCTGGCCCCCTGCTGTGGTTGCCCACTTTCCTAGGTGGGCAGGCCTCTGCAGAGTGGACAGGTACCCCCACAGAACAGTCATGCACAGCGGCAGCCCACTGGTGGAGCCTCTGTTGATCAGTGGGGTTCTGGGACAGATGTGGATGGTGACTGTCCCCACTCTGGACCACCCAGTACACCCTAACCTGGAACCACTTGGTGCAGTGAGGGACTGCCAGGCTCTCACGGAAACACTCACCATCCAGGACATCTTCCTGGATGCATAGAGAGCCATGAAGTCTTAGAAGGGAGAATCACTGAGTCGATCCCTGCTGAGCTACAGTCTCACGGGGTGGATGTGTCCCTCTTCACTCCCCCACTGACCTCAAACTGACAGTGCTCCCCCCTTGGCTCCCTGAGTGCTGTGATCAGGAGCTGACACCATGCCCAGCACCTATAATATTTGTGATATTATCTAACTGGGTGATGTTCCTGCAGGTCTCAGACCTGGGACCTCGTTGCAGGGAGGATCCTGTTCCTTAACCACAGGGTCTGCATTACACTAGGGGGAAAGACTTTGCATACCCGTGCAGAGGCCCTGAACATCGGACTCCAGTACCCCAGAATCAGTGCCCTGCTATCCCTGTGACACAGAGGTACAACTGGGTGTGTGTGCTGCCCCCTAGAGATTCAGGATAGGAAGCTCAGGCCAACCTTTTCTTTTAATTCCCACAAGAGAGGTGAGGCTGCAGACAAAGTGACCTTCACACCAGTCTCCAGGCTGATAACAGGGTTGGCATCCTGGTCAAACAAGACCTCTTACTTGTCTTTTGCCACTTTCTGGGGGTAACCATGACGAGAGGCCACATGCCTCCAACAGAAGAGGGAATGCATATGTCATGAGTTCCTCTGTCCACCCCAGGTACCTGAGGCTAGGGGACCAGATCCTTCATTGAAAACCTCTATGTGACTTAATACTCATCAAGAAAGCAAACGTTGAAATGCTGAGGAGCCTCTGTATGTATTGAGTTCCCGTTGCTCCTTAAGACCAGCGACTTAGTAGAAAATCAACTGGCAATGAGCAAAACTTTTTCAGGAACTGAAGGAATTTAAATGGCCCTTTTCACAGGCCAAACACCTCTATGGACAGACAGAAGAGACTGTCTGACTGCCACTGCATCTGTGAGTACAAAGACCAGGAGTGACTTGAATAGATCTTGCCTTCTGCCTGACTCAGTTCTGGGAATGACAGGATGCCTTTCATTGTGTGCTTTGGGGCCTGGAATTGAAGTCAGGTTGTTTCTCAACTGCTTTTCTCCCCTGTGTTAGTTTTCTTGTTTGCTTTTTAGGGTTTTGGAGACAGGGTTTCCCTGTAAATCTCTGGTTGTTCTGGAACTCACACCACAGACAAGGCTGGCACCAAAGTAGGGGATTGGCCTGCCTCTTTCTGCTGAGTGGTGGGATAAAAGGCCAGGCCCCCAGAGTCAGCCCACAGGTTTTTGTTTGTCTGCTTGTTTTGTTTTGTTTTTGTTTTTTAACAGGGTCTCCCACAGGAACCTGGTTCTCCCTGCTCAGCCAGAATTCCTGGAGAGTGTCTCCACTTTTGCAGGCTGCCTGAAGGCATGAACCACTGTGACTGTAAGACTGACCTTAAGAAAAGAAAAGATAAAGAAAGTATCAGGGTCTCACTACATAGACCAGGATAGGCTACATGTTCTAGGAGTCATGTGATTTCTTCTGGGAAACGTTTATAGTTCACTGCATAATGCTGGGCATGGCCATAGGAGCACATGTACTGCCTGCTCTCTTGCTTTCTCTGTACCAAACATATTACTGGCTGCCTCTGTTTCACTTTCTCAGAGTTATGGATAAAATACCTGTTCTTTAAGGAAAACTTTCCCCTGAAGACTGCCCTCTGGGAGAGCCAGAGAGGATGTTGTTAAAAGTACACAGTAGACCTGGTTCAGCCCCTAAAGTCTTTGATGTTTCAGGTGTGACCCATGAATTCAGGCTGCTCAAGGACAGGATGTTGCCTAGCCAGTCACCTTCTTGTTAGCCTGAGAGAGTCACAGCAGTTAATGACAATGCAAATTTGCATATGTGTAGATCTGTAGAGAATGATTTGAAACACAACAGTCTTGGAGAAATGATAATAAATTGATATCAGGAGTTAATGGGACCAGGAATAGTCTAGGAATAGTGAAATACGCAGAATCATAGAAACCCACAATGTCCTCCCTCTAAATTACAATACTGTTACAATACTGTAGGGAGTTGAAAAGAAGGAACATGAGTACAAGGTATGAGCAGTGCCAACTATTGAGGGTGAGTTTTTAGTCATGTAGATACAGGAGATAGAGTAGTAGAGGATGAAGAAGGAATTGATCCAGCCTTGCTTGGTGATTTGATCCTGAGAACTTAGATTTTACCAGTGGTCTAAACTGTCAACTAGAGTAAAAATTCCCTTTCTCTCTGCATGATAATTAACTGCTACTGATGCCAACTGTGGACACTGTTGTCCCTGTAGGCATGCCTGGTTACAACACTCCCCTTTTCCCTTGCAATACTCTGGTGTTACCTTATTTCCAATGTACTAAAGCATGGCTGAGGATTCAGAGAGCAAAGTCGGACTGAAGCCATAATAGAGATCAGGTGGTGGTGACACACACCTTTAATCCCAGGAATCAGGACAAAAGGAGGATGGAGCTCTCTGAGTTCAAGGTCACCCAGCTCTATGAGAGACTGAATGGTCTCAAAGATTAACAGGGCTCACACCTGTAATCCCAGCACCAGAGAGATATAACAGACAGGAGCAGGGTCTTCATTAGCTGGTCTTGGTATTCCCCAGTCAATTGTTGAGAGCACAGAAGTCTGGGATTGCAGTCTGAGGTTTGGTGGGGCCTTGATCAGTGGCCAGCTGCTTTGCCTTTCTGATCTTTAGCTTGAAGCTTGACCCCCAGAATCGGTTTCTGTGTCTTTTATTTTTGGTGACATACAATACCGTTTATGCTTTTAACATTAGGGCTACGACTCAGGTTGATAATTGTTACTGGTGGGAAAGTTGGTGGATGGGAGGGGAAAGAAGTATGGCAACGATGGACTTTGATTATTGTAACTATTGAGAAACTGTTCATGCAATCCATTGGAACTGTAGTAATAGTAGCAACAAGCCAAGCAATCTGGGGTTGTTTGTTTGAAGCAGGTGGTCATAGTTTCTTAGATGTGCAACCTTCACACATCAGTCTAAGGTCCCAGGTCATCAGACTCATTTTGGAGCAAGACTCCTTGCAGAGATCCTCCTGCCTCCTGCCTGCTCCCACATGCTGGGAATGAAGGCTTGTGCCATCACAGCTGGCCTATGACTAGGATTTTACACGGGGGTTTTAGAGATTCAAACACAGATCCCAACTCTTAAGTGGGAAGCTTTGGAGCCACCCCCAGGCCTGCAGGCCTCTCCTTAGTCTACACTTGCAAGCCCTGGCTGGAATCCCAAGGCCTGGACTTTCCCTTACTGACAGCTCTAGGAACAGCCTTTGCTTGATCCTCTGTAGCAGAGAATGAGTGTGATTCTTGAAGCACAGTAGGTTCTGCTCCACACTCTGGTCCCAACTAAGAACCAGAACCCCGACTAGGACACGTAGGGCTTCCAGGGCACTGAGGACAGAGAGGCAGCAATTGTTAGGAGGGAGGGACCAAAGATTGCTGTACTCCTGACACTCAGAAAGGGGCTCCTCTGTATGGGATAGTGGCTGACGGTCAGTGAAACACACCATACTCTCCAATAACTACACTGCACCTCATGCAGTAGACAGGACACACATCTGACTCTCTATGATCTCTCCTTGATTTATTCATCTATGGATGTTTATTTTCCTTCATATCTACGTTCTCTCTCTCCCTCTCTCTCTCTCTGTCTGTCTCTGTCTCATAAAGTATGAAATGAGGGCTCACTGTATAGCCTTGCCTAGGCTCATATTTAGAGCAATCTTCCTATTTCATCTTCAGGAATATTAGATTCCGCAGCCCTTACACATAAGGGGGTTGGTGTTTTAGGTAGTTTTCTCCATGAGAAGACTTAGGGTGCGCAGAGCTGTAATCCTGTGTCATCCTTGGCCTTTGTCACAGCAATAACCCATGCTGACTGTTCTTCTTGGGCAGTATGTCTGACACTAGTGTGAGGGAAGGTTCTGTGTGTGACAGGACCTGCAGCTAGCACTCAGTGGGTTACAGTAACCATACTTACACATAGTAGGGCAGTCACCCATGCTCTCTGGCCAGTATGTTTACTGTTGTAAAGGCTGCCCTTAATAAAGGTGGGCAGGGGACAAGATAGGCAGCCCTGCCCTGGCAGAGCTACAGACATGTGAAAGGGCATGGGGCTTCAGGAAAGTCTGGAAGTTAGTAGAAGGCCTTGGGCATCAACAGAGAAATTCCATACATGAACACATGCCAGGTGATTTGGTGCAGAAAAGGGTGGCTGTCCTCTGGCAATGTTCTTCAATTTGCAGGCCAGAGGCTCAAGCACACAGGTCAGGTTGCCAAGCAAGAGGCCAGCCTTAGGTCCTTACTCTGTCCATGAGGACAGGAAATTCTGGAGGGCTGGAGGAAGGCACCCTGTGGGACAGACATGAATGTGACCTGAGTCTTGACGTGCTGGACCCTTATCACCTGGAACTCTTCAGGGTCCTGTGCCCGCTGAGGCTCTCCTGAGGCATGGAGGGACTGAGAAGTTTATCACATGACACATCAGCACCTGGCATTTACTTGGCACTGGGTAGTGGCCATCCCTAGCCTGGCAATAATGAGGTGGATAAAAAGGGTGAGTGTTCCTGAACCTGGGACTGTAAGTGTTCTTCTAATTGTATCCTTCTTGATGTCTCTGGAGGCCAGATGAGGAACCGGGGCTATGGTTACGAGAGAGCCTCACAGACATACTCGAGTTCTAGGGCTCAGGTCAGCACAAAAAGTGTCCAAAGGGTGAAGCATGAGAAGACACAGAACTCCAGCGTTGGTAGATATCAGAGGTAAGTTACAGAGGGGTATGAGAGGTCAGGGGACATGGACAGAGGCCCATGGACACGGTGACATGAGAAGACAGTGGACATCAGAGGTAACTGGACTTGGAGACAAGACCCATCAGAGGACAGGGTGACATCAGAGGTCAGTGAACATAGGGACCTCAGTGTTCAGAGGACATGTGCGTTTGTAGCCCTGCTCCAAACCCTTCCCTCAAGGTGCCAAGATTGGGCCCTGTCCTGAGTCACCTCAGTCCACACTCTGCCCCTAAAAATCCTGTTCTTGGAGGCTCTACCTCTCAGAGGACATTAGAAGTCCCCACCTCAGGGTTCACTCATGGTTCTTAGAATTCTGTTCCCCTGGGCTGACCCAGGAATGCTTTGCAGATGGGATCAATTGCATACAGTGAGACATTGTGTAGTCAGAGAGAGAGAGAGAGAGATAGAGAGAGAGAGAGAGAGAGAGAGAGGGAGAGAAGGAGAGAGGGGGGCAGGCAGGAAGGCAGGCAGAAAGACAGACAGACAGACAGACAGACAGACAGACAGACAGACAGACAGACAGAGTGTGGTTTATGTTTGTTCTTGGATCCCTCAGCTGTGAGTAGTCTTCTCCATCCCATCCAGGGAACCCCTTGTGAGAAGAGGCAGCAATGTGGGCAAGAGCCTGAGGAGATGGAGGACACCAAGAGAAAAAGACCCTCCAAATCAAGTGAGCAGAGTTTATATGAACTCACACAGATGAAACAGGAGACACAGGTGTAATCCACTGTCCTTTGTGTCACCATCTCCCACAAATTGACACAGAGACTCATAATTAATCATGAAACCTGGGCCTTGGCTAAGCTTTTTCCCAACTAGCTCTTATAACTTAAATTAACCTATTTTTATTATTCTAAGTTCTGCGTATTCACTGAAGATGATCGATAAGTGATGTTTACTATAAACTCAGGCAAGAACATATTTGAGTTTCAGTACGGTGTGTTTGTTTTCCATATTAATGTCCAAAGTGAGCCCAGTCATGCTAATTCCTGAGTCCCTTTGGCCTGGACCTAACTCATGGTCTTGAGAGTTTCCCATACTCTATATATACGTTCAGCCTGAAATGTCAGTTCAATCTTACCTGAAATTCTTTTGTTTTTAGAGATGAGCACTGAGTATGAGATATTTAGTTAGATCTTCCTCCCAACAAAGTACTAATTCACCTTCTCTCAGGAGATGTTAAAGTCTTGTAATTCTTCGCCTTGGAGTAGGACTTTGTTATTTCTCCAGTTCAGATTGAAGGGTCAAATGATGCTATGTAGCTTTGGTCTGTAATACTTTTGTAGAAAATCTTTTATTTAATAAAACAGCTAGATATTTAAAGACAGACAATATTTAAGAGAAAAGCAGGCTTTATTTTGTCAAAGGATGTTCTAAAGAGTTCAAAGCATACTCCATAGGTGTGGAGTAAGATGATGAAAAGAAGGAAATCTCAGCTTTCTACAGAGACACTGAAAGAAAAAGATGTTTTTCATTTTCAAAAAGGCACAGGCTGTTTTTCCACACCATTAAACTCTGTGCTTTTCTTATAGATGAACATTGAAGAGTTACAGATAAACAATACTTTCCACAGTGATACAACAGGTATCTATTAAAAAACCTTAAAATTGGGTAAAATCCCTTCCAAGTATTCTCCTTTCTTATACACGAATCATCTTTACCCACCTCATTTTGAAATCCAAACAAAATGAGCATGGTCTTTATTACAGGAGAAGGGTAATCAGTATCCAAACTATAGGTGAGAAATCTGAGGCTGCAAATTATAGCAAGAGGGAATATTGACATACATCCCAACAGAAGCCACTGCCATTGCATTGCCACACTGTTTTATTGATGTGATGCTGCTAAGTTGTGTGGTCACTGGTGATGTCTGTTGTTGGTAAAGTATGTGCTGCTGCTGCTGCTGCTGCTGCTGGACTGAGTACTTAGTGGGGACGTCCACATGCTGCAAATAGCTTAACTGGATCCTGGAGGGCAAGTGTGCAGTCCTAGACCCGTCCTCTCTGTATGTGAATGGGCACAGGTTCTTGTCCCCTTGCAGCTGGTTGTGAAGCTTTGAAGAGGCATCTGCAGGCAGCAAAGTGTCACTCCTCTGTGGTACTTTAGCTCTCCGGAGAGGTCTGTACTTATAGTCTGGGTATTTCTGTCTGTGTAAGGTCTTCAGTCTCTGTGCTTCTTGGAAAAATGGCCTTTTTTCAGCTTCTGTAAGTGATTTCCACTGGTATCCCAGTTGCTTACTGATTTCTGCATTTTCCATCCTTGGATTCTCCAGGGCTAACTTAAGCCTCTGAGTCCTAGACCATACCATAAATGCATTCATGGGACGCTTGATATGGCCCTCCATCCCCTCTAATTGACTGCCACCAGTCCCAAAGCACCTCTTTTCTCCAGAGGTGAAGACACCCTGTGGCTATAAAGCTTGACTGTAACATTCAGGATTCTATATGCTGAACATGGTTGATGAATTATGTTGTAACCAAGATTAAGACAGAGAGGTTTGGAGTATAGGAGGGCTGTAGGGATAGAGACAAACACACACCCACACCCACCCACCCAGCCACCCACATACACACACCAGAGAGAGAGAGAGAGACTAGGTACAGGGGAACAGAACAAAACTTGACATGTAAGAGCTAAAGCTACTCCCCAAAATGTGTTTTTTACAAAAATTTGTTACTTAAAGTTTGTAGCAAAATATTCATCTCTCCTCCTCCAGCACCTCCCTTAGCCCAGCCCCAAAGTAATAACCATGCCAGAACCATGTAGACCTATGCAATGTCAAGCAAAACCACTCTAATTTAGTGACTGTTAGATGCCGTGTTTCTACACTTGTAAAAATGCATCACTACTTCTATCACTACACATTGAGGTACAACAATGTACCTGTAATGAAAGTGATTTTTATGATGGACTAATATGAGAAACTAAAAATCAAAACAAAAACAAATGAAACTAAAAACCAAAACCTAAAAAGGGGGGTAGGGTTGGCAGTGAAAGGAATAACCATGAAAGCTAACATTTGTATCCTACTCCTCTAAGGAAATGTAACACTGAAAACACAAGTTAATAGTACAACTTGGTTCAATGCTCCAATACAAATATACATGTTTTGCTAGAAGGAAAAACCAGTTGTACAGCACATGCTGGGTTTTGAAGATAGGAAAATACTAGGTTATGTTTTCTACAAGGTTGACCTTGGAACTTATAAGACCTAATGGTTTTTGCAGTAGGTACACAGGTAATAGTTTCTTTAATCACTTCTTTTGTGTAAAGGTCTTCAGCCTTCTCTTGTTAAGGTTAGGTGACAGAATGCCTTCTGACTCAACAAAGTCTATCTTCAGAGTGCCATCACTGCCTGCTTAAAACAATTATAGCTGGACTTGTTAAATGCTAATATTTTTTCAAATAAGGAGGACATAGACAAGGTCATTGGACCTTCACTTGAGTATCCAGTTGCCCGTCCAACTGGTTGTAGGTGCATAGGTCCTAATTCTATGAGACCATGAGGTTTTATGGGTATATAGGTTAAACATGAAAATGAGGAGGAAGTCCACCTACACAGCATTGAAAACCATTATATAAAATGTATTGCCTAACATCTCTCCTTAGAAACTTTCCACATTATTCGCTACTTTTATGTCTCATGGTATATGAAAACATTTAAACCAAGATGCATACTGCAAAATTATTTATATTAACATTAAGTATATCACACACACACACACACACACACACAGTGAAATGTTTAAGTATATTTTTGGGTATCAACTCTCTGAATAACACCCCTTTATTAGAATATTGTCTGTCTTTAAAGCTGTTTTATTAAAATAAAAGGTTTTCTACCAAAGTATTACAGACAAAAGCTACATTTTGAAGGTCTTGTTAAGCATCAGAAATGGAATAGGTATAGCAACAAGCCCTATAGGTAACTGATGTCCCAACACTTCAAGATTCATGTACACAGAGTGACTGGAGTAATACAGAGGGGAATGAATTAGCCCATCAACTAAATTGGCAGATATTAATCTGCTGTACATACCTACTTTCGTTATTATAAACAAGCATAAAATGAAACTGAAGACCACACACATCAGCCACTATAATACTTTCCTTTGGAAACCTAAAGGGACTATAAAGACTTATTGTTAATGCCAGGTTTCTGAAGTTTTACACCCACAACCTATTATCTTAACCCCCCCCAAAATGTTCTCATTATAATTTATGTTGCACTAAGTGATCTTGTTCACACACTTCTTAATGACTGAGTAAGCTTGCCACACCTGTAAAACATAGGTTGGAGGAAAATAACATTCACAGAGCCTCAACTGTAGCATCATTTACACTAAGAACAATGCAACATGGAGTATTATTTAGACAGTCGTGGGGTTTATTGAGCACCTTGAAACAAATAAGTCCTCCATATGGTCTTAAAACCTTTGAGCTTTAGTCGATTTTGAAAACTATCTAGTGTAAGCACTAAATTATAGGCACTGTTTTGTGTAAATTAATTAAAAGATTGTTGCGTAGATTTCATTGATACAGTGACACTAACATACTTTTAAGGGTTGGGATTTTGTTTGTTTGTTTTTGTTTTGTATGACATGTTTTCTCTGAGTAGCCCTGGCTGTCCTGGAATGTGCTCTGTAAACTGGGCTGGCCCTGAAGTTACAGAACCCACCAGTCTCTGCCTCCTGAGTGCTGGCATTAAAGGCGTGCACCACTACTAGCCAGTGATTGGGTTTTATGCCTGTGTTACAGCACTGTTTTAATGCCAATTACACAATTAGGGTTCCATGAGCTTTTTAACAGATTTCTAACTCAACTGAGTGCCAATATATCCATCCCAATGAATACTAAGTATCTTTTTCTGGAAGGTGTCTGCATGCATTCTTCATCATCACTTTTGTTATTTTACCTTCCTGTGAAATTTATGCAAAGTGTTAGTTAACTAAGAACTGTCCATATTCCAGAACCAGGAGATACCTACCCTCATCCTCACCCTGCCTAATGTCTCAGCAACAATGCCCTCCTATCACCAGGGCCAAGGTGACACATTTCCTCTGTCCCCACCTTAACCAGGTTTTCCATATGTAAATGCACCATATCCCTACCTCTCCATAAATCTGACATCTGATCCTGCCAGTGTGTCCATCCTCACTCAGAGGTAGCCACTTTTCAAATTGGTGAAGTCTGTTAGGTGGTGTCATTTCTGTGGCATTCCTAGGACCTCATAACCTAGATACTCTGCAGCTACAAAACTTTTAAACAAGGAGTTTTTTAGACACAGGACAGTGATCTCATGATTACTTTCACTGTCCAGACTTCCTCATGCTCACATAGAGAATTGCTTACAAATTATGTTCCTCCCCCTCCTTTATGGATCCCCATGCAAGGGAAGCTTTCTAGTTCTTCTGGCTTCAATCTCAAGCAGTGCTCTCCCTAGAATTTTCTGCCTTCTTCTCCACAATGTGTACCACTCTGCCCACTTTTCAATAAGTAAGCACTGGAATTGGTAGCTAAACTCTTAAACATTTTGAGAGATGCTGCTTTGGTTTAGCTGCTGTCCCCACAACAATTTTCTGATATTTTCTGCTCTGAACATTTTCATGGCCTACCTAAAGGCCAAAACCTGAGCATTGTTTAATATTATTCTGCTATTAGTACACATGTACACACACACACACACACACGCACACACACTTAAAATAAATGATGTACAAGAGTAATGTCATTAGGTAAAGGCAATGAAGTGAACAGATATTTGTACCTTCCCAGAGAGGGAAAATCAGTTTTCTCCAACCGAGTGTTAACAACTACTTCAAGGCAGGTATAATGTTCAGGAGGAGTTGAACAGCACATAATGGACTAAACAGGTAGCGTGTGTGTGAGTGCTTTTAATTCCTTGCAGTTTGGTGGGGTTTGTTGTTTTGGGGGTTTTGTTGTCGTACTGCATTTTTGCTTTTTGAGGATGAACTTAAAAGCTGGGTGGGGAAGGAGGGGTTGATGAACTGCAAGGGGAAGAATATGATCAAAATATATTTAAATGTAAAAGTTGTTTTGAACAGGAAAATGTCTCTTGGTGCCGTCTCCGTTCGGGTCTTGTTTAGGAAGCCCTAGTGTATACTGTCACGTCAAGGTGACAGGCTCTCAAAGCAGCAGTTATCTTTATCCTCTGGATCTTATATTCCTTTCACCCGCCCCCCTCCCCTTCCTGAGTCTTAGGTGGGGCAATTGTTTGGAGATGTATCCACTGAACATACTGAAAGGAACCATTGGTGGTTTGTGGAAATCAAGCCAAGTACTGGGCCCCTAAGCCATCTTAAAGAAGCTGCTAGTACCTCTTTACCTCACCAGCTTCATTCCTAACTGCACTCTGGGGACTGATTCTAAAATACCCACAGATGTAGTTCTCACCCTTCATCAAAGAAACTTCTCCATGAAACAGATGGACGCCACTCTAGGCCCCCAGCATTGACAAGGGCCTCTGTGCCCATCACACTAACCATCCTGTGTAACCCACCAAATACCTTTTCAAACTCAATGGGGTACATCTTGAATCCAACGAGTTTGTCTTGAGGAGGAAGTGAAGTCTTGAGTTCCTCCAGGTGGCTGTACTCTGAAAAGTGAAGGAACACCATTGAATCTGGTGAACCCGTAGCACTTGCCCAAGGTGAAATCAGGAGTGGAAGGGTGGTGTTCACTTAGGTGTTTGAAAAGGAGAGGCATGCCAGAAGTTGTGAGGGAAGACCAGAAGAGACAAGAGAAAACACTTCTCTTGTCCCCTGGAAAGGACACACATACATGGGGTTAAAAAATACAAACAAGTCCAGGAAGACTTGGAGAACCCCAGTAACAAAGCTGAACACACACACACGCACGCACACACACACACACACACACACACACACACACACACACACACGAAAGGAGGTAGCATATCCATAAGAGATAAAGGACACAAGCAAAGAAATTATCCTTCAACAGATGAACACACCTAGACACTACTAAGGTCAAAAGAGAGGAAATTACAGGTGTCTATCAATGCATAGCCATGACACTGAGTAAGACAGATTTGCTACAGAAAAATCAGGCATAGTTACTCAACCTCTATGGCTCAACGAATAGGGTACAGCTGGTGGTCAAACAAAAGAAACAAAAAGCAGACAAAGGTTTTCAGGGCCAGTGAGGGGGTGGAGGCCAGGAGAAGTTGTTCAACAGGCATAGTTGTTCAACAGGGTAAGATGAAGACAATGGATCTGGGGGGGAAAGGGATTCACCTAAGTTCACAGAATGAAATGACAAGCAATGCTATAGGGGAGAGAAGCACACATACTGCTAGTAAGAATGAGAGGATTCTGAAGAGGAAATCTCTGGCAAATAGTATATACAGAAAGGAACGCCGAGAGACAAACACTATGGAAGGGAAATCGAGAACTGTATCGGTGGGAGACTTGCACAAGAGAAGAGTCTCTTCAGAGATATCAGAGGAGGAGGAGATGGGAGTGCAGAAAGCCAGATGTGTCTCTAGCAGACACACAGAGGGCACTGGCACAGAGGAAAGTCTGAGACACATGCCCCGGTGGGAAAACAGAGGAGACCTGTCACCAGACAAAGCAGCAAAGGTATCAAGACACCAGAGGGCAGGGAGAAATCACAGTCTTGGTGTATGAAAGCCAATCAACAGAAACAAGAAGTAGACTTCTGTGAAGATACCACACAAGAGAAGGAATGGAACATTTCCATTAACCTATAGTGCAAAGAAATGAGATACAGAAATTCGCTTCAAGCATCCATCCTTAAGCACAGATGCAAAAGAAGGCAGCCTAGGTAAATCTCAGAAATACAGTAAAAGGCACGGCCTGTGGCAAACACCAGAGGGGGAGGCTAAGGGGGAGAGGAGACAAATGGGATCCCTGAACTCATGGCAAAGCATTCTCACCAAATGTGGCACTGGTGCTCTTCAGCTCCTGCTCTGAAACATGGATCCTGACACCAGACTTGGGAGCAAACCTGGGGACCTGCAGAGTCTGCAGGAGTTTGGACGCAGCAGCGCGGTCCTGGGACCCTCCTAGCCCATATGTCTGGGCGAACAGGTTGGCAGCGGCCATCACGTAGTCCAGATGCAGGGGCTGAAGGAAACGCATGGCAAAGAAAAGCGAGCTCAGCAACCTTACTGGGGAGGGTAGAGACCCACTCCCCAGGCACCCACCTAGGAGACCCCAAGGAAACTTACATTGTTTGTGTCAAAGGTGAGTGGGTGTGGGCAGTGCTTTGGCCCCGACCAGAAGAGTGCACCAGAGCTTGTCAGCTAAGAGAATGCAAAGTTAAGGACAGGGCTGGGAGAGAAGGAACTCTCCAGCAATCCTTGGGCCGAGAAGCATATGCTCACCACCCTTTGAGTGACACACACACACACACACACACACACACACAGAGCGAGTTAAACTTACTGATTTATATGAGGTACTAAACTCATGCAATATGAATTTGTGCACATTAATTCTTCTTAAACTACCACTCGCCATTATTGCACTGATTTCACCGATATGGCGTATCAAGGCATTACACCCAACAAGACCCACTATCAAAGGCTCCTGGACTTGAACCCACAGCTTGCTGTATGCTTAACCATAAATGTCTCACTTGTCACCACAACCATCCTGAGCAATCTGACCTGCCTCAGCCCACAACAAGTGCAGGCAGAAAGGAACCTAAGCCCCTTCCTTGTGGGACGGCAAGAAGGGAAACACAAATGGGTGCGCATAAAGTACTTGTAGGACGCTTGCAAGCAGCTCTCCACGGGTCAGTAACCATCCAATTTCCAGGAAGCCCCTTTGGCCAAATGGACCCATCACATCTGTGATACCTGGTCTGGAGGGAAGTTGTGCAGCAACTGCTGGATGTTGTCAGAATACTGGGTGTGCCAGTGCCGGTAGGCCCAAGTCACACAGTCAGCCCAAGTGTTTGGCCTCTGCAAGACTAGGGTACGCTGTACAGCCGCCAGTACTTCCAAAGTCTGGGTGCCAGACAGCTGCAGTGTGCGCTCCATGAACTTGGGATCTCTGTCCAACACATAGAGCTGGATTATTTCAGAGGCCTGGAAATAAGGTTTCTGGACAAGCCTCCTTTCTCCATGGAAAAGTCAGCCCTGACCACCTCCCACAGCAACCATTAACTCATCAAACAGCTCATCCACTTGCCTGAGGGACACAAGGCAGGATGCCTTACTTGGCTGGCAAGGCAGTGTCTGTTACTTACGTGAGGTACTGGTTAACGCTTTGTGCTGACTTCTTGAAGAGCCCGTCAAACTCATCCCGAGCCCACTACAGACAAGAGTAAACAAATGCCAGTCAACAAAGGTTCTGTACATATCCAGTGAGGCTACCAGATAGTAGAGCTTGCTCTGGGTGGAGAGTACATTCAGGTTCTGAATTCTAACTAGTGCATTCAGGTTCTGAATTCTAACTGTCACACATACTACCTACCTAGTCTTATGACCCACAGCAAAGGAATAAACACCCCTGTACCCATCTCAGTTTACAGCCTCGCATGTAACTGTAGTAGCTGCACTCATCAAAGTGGATGAGCATACACCTACCGCATTACTGAGGACAGTGCCAACTGCAGACCCAGTGCTAAAGTCCTGCGATGTATATGACAAAACCATATCCAGAACTAAATGCTTTACAAAATCTCTGGTAGATATTACTTCACTACTATGCACTACTTCAATGCACATTTTTTTTTCACACGAGGAATCTTATCTACAGAACAGAGAGTCCTCCTAAAAAATGCACCGAACACATTCTGAAACCTTTTGTGCCTCTCTGCCTGCTGTGCAGACTCGGAGAACAATTCCATAACCTGTAGCAAAGAATACGGCACCGCAATACGGTTGAAGCTCTCCACAATGGATTTCCTCCTGATCTCCAACTCCTTAGCAAGTCCTTAATAGACTACACTACAAACCTATGAGCCAAGAGAAATCAAAACAGGTTTCTCCTTGAATTGAAAGAACAGAAGCAGGACTAGGCTTTGGGTCAACTTTCCATCCAAGGACATCAGAAATTATATACTTGATTGTACAGGCAGAAGCCACACTGACAAACCAGCTAGCTGCTTAACATATCTGAGTAGGATTTACTCAAGCCAAAAATGCACTCATTATTACAGGTGAAAATGAAATCAGTAGACGATATTAGCTGCTTCTTCTTTTTTTCTTTTTTGCAAGCACTGTTTACATAGATCATTCTCACTGTTCAGACACAGGTTTAATGATGCTCTCTTAACGCCTTCTAAAATAAAAAAAGCTCAAGGCTCTTCAATTGTATCCTTTTCACTCAATATTTTTGTCCTGTGCCAACACCTCCCAGAAACTCCTGAACTCCCTACCCACTTAACTCATGTTCTCTCTCTCTCTCTCTCTCTCTCCTGTCCCTCTACTCCCCACCCCTCTCTCAAGAAAGCACAATAAATGTGAAGTCATAACAAAGAGAGGAAGAAGCAAAGCCCATTAGCAAGACAAGAAATACCAAAAGTATCCAAGAAAAACAGCATGTCCATTCAGCCATCTCCTCCTAGGCACAGAGACCTTCCCTAGAATGTGGTGGGTATACACCATAACATTCAAGTCTAGACAACACATTTTCCCTTTATGAGCAGGTATCCTATCTTGACTGGGGGGTGCGTTTGGTGGTGGTGCGGGCTGTGTGAGGGCTTCCCCTACTTTGTGCTGGGGTTTTGCTGGTTTTAACTTGTGCAATCTTGTGAGTGTTGTTACCAGAAGTGAACAAGGACCTCAAAAGAACCATGTCTGCTAGTTACAACAGGGTGGACATTCGTAAGATCTCAGACACTCTGACAGCACACTCAAGATGTGAGCGAATGTGAAGTTCTTTTCAGAAGAAAGGAGTCGCTGGTAGGTACTCTGGGTGTTGGTATAGTCAAGGCACATGTTCTGGACACAGCACACAGCACACAGCACACAGCACACAGCACACAGCACACAGCACACAGCACACAGCACACAGCACACAGCACACAGCACAGAGCAAACGGGAATTTGGAGGCTGGGAAGGGCAGAGGCTTGGTGACCTGTTGACTAACCAACCCTTCTGCCTCCCATTCCTCCCAAGGTTGATCACCTGCAGGGTGTGCTCAATGGCATTGGGGAAGTTCTTCAGTGTGCAGATGGGGATGGATTTCTCAGGTGGGTACTGGCTAGAGCTGTAGGATTCTGTCAAGAAGGGAACAACCACCTGCACGTTGCCCTTGGTGCCCACTGTGCCTGACTCCAGCAGAGGCTTATGGTAGTACACACAACGGCAGTCCATGTATAAACCTTCAGGGAGACGGATGGGGGGGGGATTGGCAGGTGAGCAGCAGGAATGTTAGAGTAAACACAGGAACACAAGAACATCATAAAACACACAAGCACATGTGTGCTCACTCACACAGAGACACACACACACACACACACACATACACACCCCTACCTCTTGTCTTCACTTGACTCCATACTTACGAGCATCCAAATTGTCCAGAGCATTGGCCACACCATCCAGGTTCTGGAAGAAGTCATCATCGTAGATGTGTTCTGTCTCTGGGCCCACTCGATTCTGGTGGCTCAACACCCTGATGTGTGGATTTATGTTACGCACCGCAGCAGCAGCAGTCTCAGATTTTAATTTCTGTGTAGAAATATGGAGAACACAGCTGTTTCCCGTGCACTGACACACAACAACTCCATCGAGAGATCTGGGGGAGACATCTATCTCATGAAGAGCAAAACAAGGCTCAATGAGAAGCAGGCTCCAATTATGTAAATACCACCTGTGGGGGGAGGGGGGATACTGTAAAGGAGGTTAGGGACCAAAGAATGCTCTTTTATGACAGCACTAAGTATTCCTATTATCCACAGGAGTGAGTCTCTGTTTTCTTGTGCTTTAAGAATTATAAAAGAAATTTGGATACAGGCTATTTTGAGTCTCCTGAAGTTGGTATTTTCTTAGATCATAAATGAGTGAGTGAGTGAGTGAGTGTGTGTGTGTGTACGTGGGTATGTTGCTGGGGGTGTTTACATTTTAGTGTGTAAGCACATTCAAATTCTAAAGGTGAGTAGAAAGAAAAACTGAAAGAAGAAACAAGGGGTCAGAATGGCCTAACACCTACTGGTTTTTCAGTTAACTACATCCAGAATAACCTAACTAAAACCACAGACAAGAAGGTTCTTTGAAAGTCTGAGTCACATACCACTGCTCAAAATCCTCCTCTGGTCCCACTTCATTTACGGTATAAACCGATTGTGACCTCATCTGCCTGGACTCTCTATTCTTTAACATCACACAGCCCCATTCATACCTCTTTCAGGCTTCCACTACTTTTTTGCGTGGTTACGTGTTCGTCCACATACCCCTTTCATTCCTGGAATGCCAATTTCCCCTGGGGGGGGAAGTCTTCATAAGCCCTGAAAACCAGCCCCCTCTGACATTCCCAATTGTTACTTCTCTTACACATTTGACATTCTAATATTAACCATAGTCCCCATCCATGTACTCACTCACTACAACAGTAGTCAAACATGTGCTAAGAACATTCTTCAAACGACGAGCTTTGGGCACCATGTTAGAACTTCAAGCAGACTATTTAAAGCATGAGTCCATTTAGCACAGGATGTCAAGATAAACAGGAAGCATTTATCATGAATAATGTTTCTAACACACAATTTCCCTGAGGAGTCACACCACATCAGATTTTTACAAATCTGTGTATTTGTAAAATTCGTGTACATACTACCTGACAACAGATGTAGTTTTATGTCCATGGCATTCCTAAAGTCCTAAATCCGTTTTCTATTACTTTAAAGACTATGAAGGGGATCTACAAACACAGAACATTATTCATCTCCTGAGGTTATTATTTTTTAAGTTCTATTTTGCTGTACATTCGGTACCTGTGCCATGCCAGGCTAGCTTTTGCTTACTGTGTTTGTCCTGTGGTCCAGGCTGGTCATAACCTCAGAGGTATCGGTCTCCCCATGATGGAAGTCTACCTAGAGGCAAGTGCCACAAAGCCTGCCCTGTCTGACCTTATCATTTACATACGTATGTATGTCATCACAACCCAATCATCTCTGGAAAATTCCTTCACAGAACTAGGAAAGGCATCCCACAAGTATGGAAGAAATTTCTCCTTTCCACTGATGGAGCAATCTGGGTAAGGAAAGACAAATAGTATCTAAGATCATTTAAGATATTACTGGGTTTGCAGAGTCGGTACACGTGTTACAGGAAGAGGACATCAAGAGGCTTCAGGAAACTGCTCCCTTGTACCGTATTAGAGAAGGACAGGAACATTTCTCTTGTTGCTGCACTACACCCATTACATGGGGCCAGGAACATTTCTTTTGTTACCTTCTGTTTTCTAAATCCAGGGTCTAGAATGCACAGTGTAAAATGAAGCTAGGGAGAAGCGCATTATGAGCAGCGAGTCAAGGGAACACCGACCTTTAGACAATTCCCAGGTATGCTTGTATTACCCCATCTCCCAAGGTCACATCTGAAATAAACAGGCATCAATCTTGAGATTGTTAAGAGGGAAAACCAGGCCAATGAAACAATGTGACAGGTAATAACGTCTACTGATCTCACACCTGAATGACTGAAATGTAGGAACGAATGTAGGACACAGAAAGCTGAAACATGAAGGTCATTAGGTTAGTACCAAAGCAAGAGAAAGCCACCCCATGGTACTCACTGTGACATCCCAGGGTCGGAAGAGAAACTGTCGGTTCAGATTTGATTTATCAATGGTGTCCATGTCTGTAACTGTGATTTCTCCATCTTCCCCACAGCCAAGGCCAATCATGGCAAAGTTCTTGAGCAGCTCACAGCCGATGGCACCCGCACCTACCTGGAAGTAGGCACACAGTCTAATCAGTAACAGTGAGTGCCCATGTGAAAGCACACGTAACACCACGTAACACCACAAAGTCACAGGGCTGGAAAATCCTATGGGTGACTGAGGGAGGAGGAAACAAAGGAAAAACAGAGATGCACAGGCATATCCTCAACATGGTGATGTGACCAGGATACCAAAACCAAAAGACCCCCTCCCTCCTCAAAAGGATGTGGGAGAGAGAGGGGAGAGAGTGCGTGGGGATAGGGAGAAAGACGGGGGGGGGGTTTGAGGAGTGTCAGAGAGGGAACAACAGTAAGAGAGACAGAAACAGAGAGAGGGAGAGAGAATCCATTAGTGTCAATCACCAGGAAGTACTTCTGCTTGCCAAGCTTCTCTTGGAAGTCAGATCCAAATACAGCCACTTGCCCATCATAACGGTTCTGGCGCTAGATTTACGAGAACAAAGGCAGGTTAGACAGAGGCTCCCCTCAAGACGTTCCCAAAGTCCCACTGTTCCCACTGACCTACCGGCAGGCACTTATCTTCCATGAAAGCCACTTTGTGCTCAGGGAGACATTCAAGGGCATCAAAGTACAGCCACTGCTTAACGGGCATGAACTTCCCAGAACAAGCCTGGGAAAAGAGCCTTGTCAGCAGCCACTGCAACTAAGGGGCAGAGATGGTTTCAGCAAGGCACAGCACCTTCCCACTCCTGCTGACCTTCATGACCTCCAGGGCAGCCAAACCACCAATGAAGGCATTCACGGGTGCCAGATCCCCAGCAGCCACATGTGCCAGCTTCCGCATGAGGTCTATGTCCAAGCAATCCTGCTGAACTGTTGGCGATGCTCGAGTGTTCACAGCTTGTGCTAAGGTCACCATTTCTGCTGCATCCTCCTGGTTGGATACAAGGAACCAAGAGAGTATCTATCATACCCTACTGCAGGGAGACTAGGCACTACACGCCACGGTGTCTGGCTGGCTTTCTACACATTTACCTCATTATGGGGCCGAGGAAGCCTGCCATGTTCAGTAGAGAAATGATGCAGGGCCTGGAAACCAATGTGCAGCTGAGCAGGGTGACGACACTTAGCAAAATCTGCTACCACAAAATCTGGTTCTGTCAAGGAGGCGAGTAGTGGTTTCTGTGGAAAATGGATCATCAAGTCCAGATGTGAACCACCTAGGAATCCCCAAAACATGAGTTCATCTACCCACAACCCTTCCCCACTACTCACAAAGCTGATCTTCTGAGATACTTTCACTTGACTGACAATGCCTCCGTGGATGTAGTCAGAGAAACCAGATGTGTCACAGATGCTAAAGGTGCAGGGACCTGAAAGATGAAAAAGATGGAGAAGACTGCCAGCCCATGCAGTGCCTCAGCCACTCTCCAAAGATCAATGCACCAACTAAACCAAAGCACAAAAACCTGACACTACAGGCCTAACACCTTAGTTGTATGTTTTATACAGCAAGCTTTACTCAGAGGAGTGGGGGAGGGACAGGGAAGGTTGGGGGGAAAACCAGGGCAACAACGAAGCCAAGCAAAAACCACGCCCACCAAAGGCATTGGAGTATACAACTCTCATCCCAGAATGCCAGAAGTCAACTCAGGAGGATTCAGAGTTCAAAGGCAGCTCCCCAAAGCAAGCAGAGTGATCTCAATCTCACTTCTCTGGCCTCAGACTCTGGGTGCTGACACATCTTGCTTCTGTTGCAACACAGAGGGGGAAAAAAACATGGGAGGGAACAGTATTCCCCTTCTGACCAACAATTTGACTCAATGATTCCAAGTGCTCCCTGCTTTCCCAGAAGACAGGATTCTGGTTTAGATACATAAACTACAATGGATGCTCCATGTGTCTGTACCAAGGCATCCCAACACACACACACAGAAATAGGTAAGCACACAAACATACACTGACACACATATACAGACACACACCACACAGACACAACCACACAGCCCCAGACAGACACACACAGAGACATAGACATCGAAAGTCACACACATACACACTACCGTAGCTTACAGACAGAAACACACACTTCGACACCACACACACACACACACATAGGTAAGCACACGCACACTGACACACGTATACAAACACATACCAGAGACACCACATACACAACCACACAGCCCCAGAGAGACACACAGAGACATAGACACAGAAAGTCACACATAGACACAATTTGAGGTCACAGGCCTCTCCTACTTTTCTTAATTTAAGGGACATTATCTTCACAGGAGCTGTGTTAGTTTCACGCCTTTGTGGGGATCCACTCTATTGGCCAACTGCATACCCTAGCCGTTTTAAAGAACTGTAGGTGATTCTCCTCAACTCCATCACCACCTTATGACCTCCAGTTACTTTCTCAGAGAAGCAGGTAGGATGGCTGAGGTGACCCCATCAGGATCATCTGCCCCTCCCACCTCCCCGGTGCTAGGGTTTCCCTACAGTACCATAGGTACTGCCGTGTCCTACCATGAAACAGCATTTTACAAGGCTGTGTCTAAATCCAAATCCTGTCATGAGGAGTATAGAACAAGCACTCTTTGACAACTGAGCCATCCTTCCAGGCCCTAGTGTATCAGAACCTAGTTTACCGGCCTTATGTACTAGGAAGGATTTGCCTAAGCTACATCCCAGAAAATCAAAAGGGAGTAAACCCAAGAATGATTGGGCTGTCTGACAAACAGCAGTGCAACAATGGGGGAGGGCTGTGGCGGGGTGGCACAAGTTAAAGGCAGTGTTTCACCAGGTGGCACATGGCTTCAATCGCAGCACTCTGGGGGCAGGCAGAGGTAAGTCAATGCTGAGTCTGAGATAAGCCCAGTGTACCTGGCAAGCTCTACAGTGGATCTCCTGGCTTCGGAGACAGCCCATATCACAGAGAGCCACTTTTCCCTTTGTTCTGTACTACCACTTCTCAACCTCCTTCCCTGGGCTTGCCATACCCAGAACTTTGATCTCTATGGGACCGATGCCATTGAGTTCACTCATGCCCTGAACTTCTGTGAAACAGACAAAGTCACCACTCTCAAATCCGTGATGGGATTCCTCCAAGCAGGTGACGACCCCCGGACTCTCCTGATTCGGAAAGAAAAGTAAGAGTTAAGCAGCATGCTCCTAGTCACAACTCTAAGGACGCAAAGGCAGCAAGGTCACCCTCTAGTCAAGGCTAGCCTCAGCTACATTACTGAGAATGTCTCAAACAAAAACACAAACAAAACAACAAAAACAAAGCAAACAGCAAGCAGGATTTGCAGGCTAGGGCATGCTGACAGCAAGTAAGGTCAACTAGTGGCTAACAGTATTACCTGGGTGGCAGGCTACTCAACTGTTTTAGTGACAGGCCCCTAGTTCAACAGTCAGGAGGGGGTGGGGGTGGGGGGTTGAAGGGGGGAGGGCTGGGTGGGAGGGGCTGGGGTGCGGAAAGAATGATGAAATGAGAGGGACAGGAAAAGGAAACGTCAAGAAAAGAAAGAAAGGGAGGAGAGGGGAGAGAAAACGGAAGGCATGCAGAAAATAGGAAAAGCAGAGAAAAGAAAGGACAATTACCACCCAGTTCCGCATTAGAACCTATGGGGCTGGCGTCCTTTTACCTTGGTGATCATGGAAACCATGGCACTGAGTGGCTGTTCCCCATTTGAATCAGTGAGAATCATTTCCTCTCCAAAATCACAGAACAGTTGTCTAGGGAGGGAGGCAACAGGAGAGGAGCTTTGGACTAAGCACAGGGCCTTCCAGCTCTCAAGGTACTGGAGCAGATCAGATGATGCTCATACCGCACAGGAAAAGCAAAGCAAAGCAAAACAAAGCAAAAGCTTAATGCAGATGTGTTTGGTGGAGGAGGACCTGAAGGCTTGGGAAGACACCCCGCCCGCCCACATCCAGTGGAAGTCAGACAAGGAAGAGGCAAGAACTCACCCAACTAGGCCCCGAGTGTCTGCCACCACCAGCTTGATTCCACGGCTATGACAGAACTCACCCACCTGCAGCTGATATTCTAAAGCAGTATTGGTAAGAACCACCACCTGTAAAGACCAACAGGCTCAGGCTTGGGGTGGAGGGAGAGAATGAAACATAAAAGCTGACAAGGTTGAAGGAGAAGGGGGAAGAAAACAACACCCACGCTTGTCGGGCTCAGCCTTCTCCATGTGAACACACAAGTCTCAAGGGTGACACACTCAAGGGACAGAGAAAAGCTTTAAAAAACACACTCCCAAACACAACAAATATAATAGTAGTGCTGCACGTACGAGGTCTGAGCTGGCTAAGTTAATTTACCTACAGCCAGGGTATACACAGCGACAGTTGACAACCCAGTCAGCCTGAGTTTCCTCTCATTACACCTGCTTGTGCAAGGCTTGAGAATTACACGTGCAGGTGCTTTGTTTCAGAGCCCTTGTACAAGCGAATCTGCCCCTCTGGGGAGCTCTAACTACTGCCTTCACCTCCTAGTTTCCCAGCACAAAGTCTGACACACCGAGGCCGCCCAAATGACAACAAAGCTGAAAGAAAAAGGCAGGAAGATTGGGGATACCTGAAAACCACTCAGGAAGTCCTCGACTAGGGCTCCAGTGTAGGTATGCACAGGCACGTAACTGTTGAGTTCCGCAAGGCGAGCTTGGGATATCTCAGCTCGGTTTTTGCCAATATCTTCCTCACGCAGGTAGAACTACAGAAAGGATGGAGGATGACAGTGCTGAAAACACAGGCAGTGCACAAGCTGGGACCTAGGCAAGGAGAAGCCAAAACGAGATACCTGGGAAGAAAGATCAGCCCACTGGGCAGTGCCCTGGTCATGGAGAGTGACAGCCTTGACCCCACCAAGGATGATATTCTTGGCAATTTCCACACCCAGACCTCGCAGGCCTGATATCAGTACACTGGAATTCTGGAGGTGCTTCATTGCCTCATGACCTAGTACATACCTGTCGGCAAAGAACTCCACGTTAGGGCCTGACCCACCCTGTCTCCTTCCACTCTGCATCTCCTGCCCTAGGATACTACTCACAGCTGACGAGAGTAGAGGCTTTCATCGATGTCCATGTCCTTGTCTTCTGACGTTCCCTAAAAATCAACACGGAGTTCCAGGAGAGATAAGGGTAATGGGGGCTGGCCATGTGAAAAAAATATGAGGTACTTTACCACCCTCCACCTATTGTTTCCATCCTGAAAGCCTGTAAAGTCAGATACTCACTTTGGTTGACCCAGGGGGTGTAGGAGACGAGTAAGAATCCACCTCCGTGTCCGGTCCAGACACTCTGCGTTTCTTGGACAACATCGAGCTGGCTATCTGAAGGTAAAGGGGTTATCAGCAATGAGGCACACGTGCGCAGGAAGTTTATGCTGGCAACACAGGGAGAAATTAAGTTGCTACTACTCTCCTTTTCTGACAGAGGAGAAAGACAGGATGGATCCTGACAAAGTAAGGCAGCTTAAGGGCTCAATGGGGAAACCAAACTCTTGAGAGGCACAGGAAAGATCCAGTAGTTGACACTAACTGGATCCTAAAGTGCAGCTAGGTGTGTGCCAGGGATGGCAAGCCTGTTCATGGCTAGGGATGGAGATTTGGGAGGTCCCCAATTGTGACACTGAAGGGCTGCCTGGCTGGCATCCCACACACCAAAGCTCTCAGTGGAAACCTAATGCCATGATGCAACAGAGTTAGTATTGCTATGCCCCCAGACAAGGAGGCAAGTTGAAGTGGCACCTGGAGAAGATACTTTCCTGCACCTGTTGGAAGTACAGAATGTGGTGGAGGTTGAGACAAATTGCTTATGCCTTGGGGCTGGAAGGAGACAGTCTTACAACATGTAGATCTGTTAGGATGAGACACTGCATGGGGACCATGGCAGATTCCATGATGGGTGAGGGTGACTGAGTCAGGGGACAAAAGTGCCAGGCACACAGAGATTAAGTGAGACGTGAAGTTTTATTAGAAACTGGAGGGAGGGGGAAGGAGAGAGAAAAGAGGCAAAGAGATACAGAGATAGAGAGAGGACAGAAGATAAGAAGGAGATAGGAAACGCCCTGTCTGCCCCAGGGGAACAGTGAGAAGAGAGAGCAGGAAGAGAGCTGGAAAAGCAGAAAGAGAAGAGAGCAGAGGGACAGGAGCTAGAAAGAGAGCTTAAGTGGGCAGAGGTCTTTCTTTTAAAGGGATTGCCCCACCTGTGTGCAGACTGGTACTCATGGAACCCTGGGCTGACCAGAGGACTGCCTGAGTGCATTGTGCCAGGTGACAGGAGCAGGGAGCATAATGCACCTTTACTTATTTAAACAGTGAGGAGTTGCGCTTGGCAGTCAGGGCATAAGGACTTTGCGTTATCATGAGGCATTCCTGCTGACCTGGGTCCAGGGCCCTGACCATCCCTGGGGGACTGACAAAGCTAAGTGCTGCCAAGTCCTGGGGTTGCTGGTTGTTTAATCGCAGTCCAGGTTGTCTGGAACTCTCTGGTTCCATTTCCACCTGGAAAGATATTGGAAGAACAGAGGACAAGGTTAAGATGAGGAATAAAACAAAACAAAACAAAACAAAACAAAAAACATTTCTTAGGTCCTGGTGCTTAAGAGAAGGAGGGAGGGGCTCATGAGGGAACCCAAAGGCAGGCCTCTGGGAAGCTTCAGGTCCTCCTGTGTTCTCTAGTACTTCACACAGTCCTTTCTGTCTTCCTGGATAGGAAGGAGCCACTCCTTCCTACAGAGTATCTAACCCTGAGTGAAAGATGTCAAGATGGGGTTTGCCACTGTCAATACCCTTGAAATCTGACAATGGCATTGTGGGATGCCATAGCCTGAACTGTCTTCTCACCACAATGGCTGAGGATCTCCTAGTACAAAAGAGTCCAGCCACTCGGGATCCTGCTGAGCTTCACCTTTTGAACACCATCTTAGTAGACAACCCCCACATCTCTTTTCTTTCCCGCCCTCCATGTTACCCTGCCACACCCCTTGCCAAGGCCAGTATGCTCATCCATTCCTGCCTGGAGTCACTTGAAACCTTTACCTACTGAAATCCACTACTTGCTGTTTCCTCTGTCTCTGCAAGGCTTGTAGCTGGAAGATCATCTCTCAACAGTGCTGGCTCCTGGCATGCAGGCTATGAGTCTGAGTCTGCCCTCACCAGTTTGAACAATCTGGCACTCTACCACCAGACTCTACTTCTCAGAAGTCAGAGCTTAGAGTGCTCACTGAAGCCTTCTCTTTAGCATGAGATAAAACTCTCAATATACACATAGATTGAAAGAAAGCTTTACACTGGAGAGGCCTACCTATGATCTTTCTATAATCTCTGTTTTATCCATCCATGGATCTTTTTTCTACCTTCCTATCTCTGATCTCACTCTCCCCTGTCTCTCTTTCCTTGAATCTGTCTGCCTGTCTGTCTGTCTGTCTACTCTGAAACAAGGACTCACTGTGTAGCCCAGGCTAGTCTCATATTTACAGCAATCTTCCTGTTTCATCTTCCTGAGTTTGTTTCACCAGCCCCAATGCTTATGGGGGTGGCCATGTGAGGAACTTTCCTCCATGAGTAGCCTTAGGAGGGGAGGCTTGAGACGAAGGGGGTAGGACAGAACTTTATCACTTGGCACCAATGGCCTGTGGCACAGGAATAACCCATCCTGGCTGTGCTCCTGGGACAGTATGTCTGTCAGTAGTGTAAGGGAAGGTTCAGTGTGGGACAAGGTTTCTGGATGAACTGAAGCACCCCGTCAATGGAGTAGACAGCTGTACTTAGACACAGCATGGCAGTCATCCATGTTCTCGGATCAGAACATCCACAGTTGTAAAAGATGACCTCAACAAGTGTGGGCTGTATCCGCCCCAGCTGTTTCCAGGGAATCTACATCCTGATGCAGCCTCACAGAGAACCTGGGCTTCGACTGACACAGACTCCCCTCCAGTGTCCTACATCTCAGCTACCTTGGGTCCCCTCACAGAAATGCTCCAATATTAACTGGATGCAGCCAGAGGGAACAGCAGCCACTTATCCAGCGCACAGGACTCAGTCATAAACTGAAAAGAAGCTCTAACCAGCTCAAGCATGGCAAACATGGGTCTGGTAGATTACACTCATCTTTCCCACTCCCTCTGCCTTGCTGAAAACCTTAGCTTGCATTCATAGAGTTAGCAACCAAGGTCTATGAAATAAGAAAAACAGACTTCAAAGCCCATGTAGGAAAAAGAAAACTTTCAAGCTCCTCTCAGCTCCCAAAAGCAGCCAGACAGACAAGGCTAAACAAAGGACTGGTATGTGACAGGAAGACTAAGACCAGCTAACACACCCCAGCTGTGTCAACATTTCTCTGTCCTAAACAAGAAGAGATAGCTACATCACCTCACACTTGTAAAAATCCCTGGACCAGGAGGTAATTCACAAATTTGTATGCTGACAATATCCTGCTCAATTGTATTCTGCTCAAACATACACTTAGGGTTTTATCCTAGTAACCACAGAAGCTTTGTAATCTTGAGACTTCCAGTGTTGTGGGCTTTTCCTTTAAGTGCCTCACCCCTTAGCAGTAAGACTATTCAGCTAGTTCTGGATCATGTAGAATCCTTGCTGCAGCTTGGGAGTTAAGGAAACCTTTATTTTTGCATTCAGTAGTCTCGTCTTGGACGGTGGTTGTTTTGAGGTCCCACGAACTGGGCATAACAGTCCAGTTCCTTCTTAGTCCACTTCTTCCTCCTGAGGCTGACCACCAAGGTCCAGCTAGCAGTTTATTGAAGACCAGCCATCAGAAAGTCACATTTGGATGCCCTAATTAACATCCCAGGTAATCATCCTAATATGGGTTCCTCATTTTATCATTATAAGCCACCATATGTTTACCTATGTCTCCTCTATATCCAGAGGCAGTCTTTTGTTCCCCTCAGGAGAAATATCCCCTTCACCTCTCCCTCAGGAGAAATATCCCCTTCACCTCTCCCTTGTTCCCTTACCCTTCTCCCTCCTCCTCCATCTCCTGTCTTTGTATCTTGTTTCCTGCCCTCTGTCCCTCTAGGGAAAATAATTGTCCTGTGTGATGAGAACATGACTGTGGGTGTGTTGTGCCAATTCTGAGGTTTTCACTTACAGCTCTAAGGTGAAGGTTTGCCCTCTGCACGTGTTCCCGCTCCGAAGGGAAGGTAACCTGGCATCAGAAGCCAGGGAATACAATAAGCTTGCAGTGCACAACAATCTCACCAGAGCTTTATTGGGAAAGGGACAGAAGGTGGCTGCCTCTCTTTGGGAGGGAATCAGGAGAGACCTGAGTAGGAAGAAAGCCTTTTATAGGCTATCTTGGACATGGACATTTCCAGGGTAGGGACTGGTGGGTTTTGGAGCTCAGGGATGTGCAGCACAGAGGTTTGATTGGTTTTAAACCTGGCAGTGAGCTCAGACCTTTTTACCACACACAAAGACCATGGTGACAGCCACACAAATGATCAAAATTCCAGTAGTGAGAAGGGGAAGTGGACACATGATCCACTACTAACTAAAAAGCTATTTGTAATGGATAAATGCTGGGAAGGCAAAATCAGTTTTCCCCAATGTTGTGTCAATGGAATATCAACCACCATCTCAGGCAGACTTGGGCTCTTGTGCATTTTGTTGTTGTTTTTGCTGATTTTGTTTCGTTGGGTTTCTCGGTTTGTTTTGGTTTTGTTGTTATGTATGATGACAAATCTGGGACAGGGAGAGACAGAGAGCATATGAAACCGGGGAGTAGGGAGGTTCATACGATCAGGGACTTGGGAGGAGAAAACTACTATGAAAACCTTTTACAAAACAGTAATTATTATAACTAATGGCGTCAAGGAGCACCACAATGCTAAAGTTATGCTCTGTGTCTTTTATTATAGGCAGTAGGGGTTCAAAAAATAATGCTGTGCTTTGGAATCTTAGAGGTCTTAACAGGGCTTTTGCAGCAAAGAGTTAAATATATCTTTGAGAGACTAAAAGTTAAAATTAATATATTTTTTTTTTAATTGGGAGTAAAGGAGAGTTAGCCCATCACCATCTGTGTCAACATTCTTTAGAATAGAAGAAAGGAGATAAGCACCAATTCCCAGTTGTAAAAGTCCCTGGTGGCTGTAAACACCCCCCTAGCTCAGGGGATAATTGGCAAACTCATGCCCTCTGGACCCCTATCTTGCTCAAATGTATCTTGCTAAAATATATAGTTAATGCTTTACTTTGTAATTTGTAAGGACCTTGAGTAACTATGGAAACTTTGCAATTTGTGGCCTTGATGCTTATGATCTATTTCTTTAAAAGCTTCCCTGATTTGCCGGTGTGAATCTCATTTCCTTCCAATGGAGTGAGATCCAAGCCTCGCTGCTTGAATAAATGAAGAAATATTTGTCATTGCATCAGAGTCCAGTCTTTGTCTGTATGGGGTCTCGAGAACCTGCCATAAAACCTTCACAAATTTAAGTGCATTGCAACATTTTGTTTGGGTGTGGATGTCAAGCAATTTACTAGTTCTCACTGAGTTGCCAAGCACATAATACAACATAATAACAGACAAGACATTACTGAGGTTATTGAAGAGCAATTATGTCAATCTACATTATGTTGATAAGGAATTGCAAGGGATGTATTAGAGCCAGAAATCTTTTAATGTTATTTCATGAAGTCTTCAAACAGCTAAATAATATAGGAGGTGCAGGAATAACTATGGTTTTTGCAAAATACAATGGGTGTATCTCCATGAAGCCTCCTATGCATAGGTATTAAATTCTCAGTAAAGGCTAGGAGTATAGTTTCTGTTCCACCCAGCTTTTGCGTGTGTGGGTTTTGAGTTGTTTTATTTCCTTTTCTGGGAGCCACAACTTGCAAGCCAGGGTAAACTAAGGCTATTATTCTACGTGTCTAAAATATCAAAATAAGTGTTGACAAATTACCATTTCCAACTGGCAGCAGGACTGTTGAAAGTGCTGATGTTGTCTAAATCCATAATTAAGTGTAGTCCTCCTGCTAGCACTGGAAAAGATGGAAGGACTAAGATATCAAGGAGGACTGGTCAGTGAAAAATTACTATTTGATACTGTGATGCCAGTATTTGATTTCATTGACAGTTATTAAAGTGAAAACAACAATCTGTAGAGAAAATAGTACAGATGGCAAATGTTCCCCACCGCAGTAAAAATACTGCTTGGTGGCATTTTCCAAAACAAGACTGGATTCCTGTTCATCCAGTGTCTATCTACTGCTTTCACTCTTGAAGGGAAGGCAATAAGAGACCTGAGGGAGTTTGGAAACAAAAGCTTGATTTAGAGATTTAGAGAATATAGTCCAAGGTGTCAGTTCTTGAGGGAATTACACCAAATCACCCAATTACATTAGGTATTTACAATGATAAAAATTTTTCTGAAGAGACTGACACTACAGTTGTTGGGGTAACCAACAATGCTGGTTGTATTAGACTTGATCCCAAGCACAGAATCCATACTCAGTATTGTAATCCTTGTCCAAACCAAAGTCAGGAAGATCATAAGCTCCTCTGGAGCATTGTATACTGTCCTCTGGCTAAACTGACAGTGTTAGGGCTGTTTTTGATTATGTTTTAGCCATTCATTAGCACTGGGAGCAACAATCAGAGAAGCCTCCATTAGCAAACAACACATTTCCATAGAAACTTCCATGCTTTTCATTTCATAAAAATCATGCTTTTTCTTTTTCAAAATTATTTTTTATTGTTTTTCATATCAATCCCAGTACCCTCTCCCTTCTATGACCACCCTCCAACTGCCCCTCATCCCGTTCCCCACTCACTCCCCAAGGTTGGTGAGGCATCCAGGAGAGATCATCAAAATCATTAGAAGACAGGAAAATGACCCAAAGGACAAAGACTTCAGAAATGTAACAATATACATATATACATTTCTCACTAACAGACATATACCTGAAATGTCTTGACTAAAGGTAGAACCGTAAAGTGCAATATGATAAAATATCCTAAGTTGTATCAACATTCAAAATATGTACTTACATCCAGACAGTTTTATATTTCTGTGCAAAACATCATAAGCAGAAAGAGGACCCGAACAGTCCAAATACAAGAATCTAACAACTTAGGTTATCAAGGATCTAGCAATTCAAATTATCTATAGCTAACAGTTGCTAAACTTAGTTCACTAGAAAATATGTAAATCTGTCAGTATCCCATCCTAACCATACCTTTCCCATCCATACCCAAAACTTACCTAAAAGAGATACCCGAGTCTGAGCATCACCTTCCATACCCTGTCCTAAAGAACTAAAACCCAACCCTATGCAGGTGTATATTATCCCCTAAGGCAACAAAAGTCTGGAGAGGACCTGCTGTAACATTTGTAGCCAGTCTCTGCTTGGCAGGAGATGCTTGACTGAAGTTCTCATCTGAAGCTCTGGCCACAGTGTAACAAGAAGGTGCACCCTTTCAGCCAGCTAGTCTGGAGATGTCTCCAGCTTTATACTCCCAACCTGGTTTTAGGGTGATGTTTGTTAGTTCAGAGGCATCAAGTGGAATCAAGTGGAATAGATGAAATGGGCCCCATCTTCCTTCGGGAGACTTCAAAGATTGCTGTTAGGAACGTTTTTGTTTGCTGTGGAGGACTTAAACATTAATATCAGCACAGAAAGCTTAACTTCAATAGGTGAACATTCAGGGAAAGTAACAGTAAGGATGGATTAAGAATGAAGAAAAATTGGGATTTTACAGATATTAGAGTCCTAGATTTTGTTTCCTTTTGTCTTACACGAATGGCTTTTGATATGAGACAGAAACTTTGAATTTTATTTAATCAACATGTTTGAACTTGGAGAAGGAGGGTCAAGTTCAACTCCAAAGCCAGATATGATTTTTATGTATATAGGGACTACGACTGTGCTAGGAGGTAAGAGGATATGAGTGTAGTATAAGTATTTTAACACAGCATTAGATTCTCCTTTGTTTGATGGTTCTTTCTGGATAGCTACCCTCTCCTTTTTAGGCATATACATGCTCTGTGTCTTTGTGCTTTTTTGGAGATGGGTTTTTTTTCTGCATCCCCTGAAAGACAAGATCAAAACACTCCTTTTACCTTTTTTTTGGGGGGGGGCAATTTGTCATCCCCAGACAGGTAAAACTTCTTTACTTCCTCAAACATTATTGTTTTTTGTTTGTTTGTTTGTTTTGTTTTTTACATTTCTACTTCAGAATCAGTAACAATATGCCATCCATATAATGGTAAACTAGGAATTGTGGAAACTGTTTACAAATTATTTCCAAAGGATTTTGCACAAACTATTGGCCCAGTGTGGACCTAGGTAACATTCCCCTGGGCAAAACCTTCCACTGATATCTCTTGACCAGCTGAGAACTGTTGTAAGTTGGTACTGTGAAGGCAAATTTTTCCTGTTTTTCTTGTAAAGATATAGTAAAGAAGCAACCTTTTAAATCAATAACTATAATAGACCATTCTTTGGGTATCTGAGAAGGTAAAGGCATTCTAGGCTGTAGAGAGCCAATTGGCTGAATTACTTTATTGATGGCTCTCAGGTCTGGAAGCATTCTCCACTTTCCAGATATCTTTTTGATAACAAATACAGGAGAGTTCCAAGGGCTGGTAGATTCCTTGATATGTCCAGCATTTAGCTGTTCCTAAACCAGGTTTTCTAAAGGCTCTAACTTCTCAGAGCTCAAAGGCCATTGCCCCACCCAGAGAGGTTCATCTGTTAGCCATTTTAAGGGTAGGGCTTTTGGTTCCTCTGTTAGTTTGGCACTTGTATTCTGTTTTTGCACAGCCTGGATATTTGGTGCCTGTCTTGTACAGTACTTTATCATATTTTTCTAGACCCATGGGTTTGTTTATGGTTCATATCGAACACTGTAAGATGTTAATGTGGGTATTCCACTGATGTAATAGATCATAACCCCTTCAATTTATTGCTACACATATGGCCCAGCCTTCCTCTCTGTCCTTCTGGTCCTATACATTGAACCCATCTAATGCTTCACTTTACCTGAGACTTGGTTCCAACCCCTAAGAAGTGAACATTTGCCTCCTGCAGGGGCCATCTTGGAGGCCAAGATTTTTGAGTTATAATGGTTACATCTATCTCTGTGTCTACCAAGCCCATTGGCATAATCTTATTTATTTGTTCTCTTAATTTGGGTCATTGATTACTTATACTAGTTTGCCAAAATGTACTTTTTTCTTGTTTTTTTGTTTGTTTGTTTATTTGTTTGATTCACCCTCCATATGTAACCTAATCTACCATCTATAGCAGCATGATTTTTTTCAATAGACAATGGACTTTCTAATCTTCCTGGAGAGGATTGTCCTCTATAGTGACGGGGAATGACGGAGCTACTTTTGACATGGGGACCATCGAGAGCCCCCACCCAAGGAGTTTCCTGATTGTAAGGGGGTCCTTGCTTGTCCCTGGTCGATCTACATTCATTGGTCCACTGTTGGCCATTGCCACAAATTCTACAGAACCTCGGCCTTCTGTTTGATTCATTCCTATAAGGAGTGTTATTTCTAGAAATGCTTTGCCTACAATTTCTTCTTAGATATCCTAGTCTACCACAATTAAAACACCTGTTATTTTGATGTCTTTCCAAATCTTTGGATATCGTTTCTCCTACCCAAGTGTCAGTGTCATGGTCGTGAAACTCAATGTTGGCTGTGTGCAGGACCCATTCATCTAATGGTGCTGATCAGATCTTTAATGGCCAAAGCATTGTATTGTGGATTTGCATTCCCATAAGCTAAGGATTCTATGAGTATTCACCTAGCTTCTGGGTCTCCTACCTCTAATTGTACTGCTCTGGATAATCTTTATAGAAATATGTTAAAGCATCCTCTGGGATCCTGCATCACCATGGTAAAGGGTTCTCTTCTCTCCACTGGTTCATGAACCTTATCCCAAACATTCATAGCTGACGTACTGCACAGAGACAAGATGTGTTCATCATAGGCAGTTTCACTTTCTGGGTCAGCATAAAGTCCCTCACCAAGATTTTTATCTTGGGGAGCATTATAAACCTTTCTTTAAGCCCTGAAGTTCAAGAGCTTTTACTTCTTCCCTCCATGAAGCCCTGCATTTAACTTGAGATGAATTTTCAAAGAAAGCTGATATTAGTTGATCCCAGTCCTTAGGGGGTCACCCTATTACCTCTGCCCATGACTCTACTAATTGCCTCACATATGGTTAGTGCATGCCCAAGGAGATTACTGCTTCCTTTATCTCTTCTAATCTTTCATACATATTGGTTCCCACTTGCATGCAACAAAGCATTTTGAGTGTTTTTTTCCTGGCTGGTTTTTCAGTACCAGCTACACGGACAGCCATAGGAGATGACAAAATGACCCTAGTTATGTCTTCGAGGACTCTGACAGATGTTGGTAATTTTAAATCTCTTTGTGCCCTGTTACCTGTAACTCTTCTTCTGGTGTATCAGATCGAAGGTTCTAGGGCCTTCAATCTATTCACCTTTGTTTCTCTGAGCATTTCAACTTCCTGGATCATATACTTTTCTAAAGATTTCATTGAATCAGTCAGGTTCTTGTTCTCTTGCTTTATATGTGATTCTAAGCATTTATCCTTTATATGTGATTCTAAGCATTTATCATTCTCATCCTTAGATATTATCTCAGGGCATGTAAACTGCCTTGCAGAAACAATGTTCTATCTGCTAGCTTGTCATTATGCTCAGACATGGAACAAGTCCTGTGGTTAGTTTTTCAATCTGATGTTCCAGTCTTTGTATTTTGCTTGTGGAGTCATGAGACACGGAACGAGTTGTTTCCGCTAGTATTCTAATGTTATGTTCCCTTGTCTCTTTCTGTTTTGGTTGTTGAAGTGGCAGATTCTAAACAAATTTTGTCTATTAGTTTATGTTTATCTAGTTTAACTCCATTGCCATTTTCAATATTCTGAATACTTTTATTCCAAGTTCTCATTAGTTGCCGGTAAAATCTGTATGGTTTGTACACATTCCTTATTCTTTGCTCTCTTCTCAAACCATTTCTTTAAAGATATTATGTGGATTATGAAATTAATCACCATTATTAGGGATAGGTATATTTATTAGCTTAAAATACAAAGAGTGCAGGAGGTTGCTTTCAGTAGAAACCTGTTATTCTTAACCATGATGCTCTTTTTTTGCCTTTCGGTCTCAACTTGCAGTAACTACGGTTGGCCGGCAGGTGGCGAAGGTTTCCTGCCATACACAGTGTGGCCACAAGATGTGGTGCAACCAGTTTGTTTCTAACTTGATAGATTCTGTGAATTCTAAGCAAAACTTTCTGGTAATTCATATCAAGTGATTTTTTTTCCGGAAAAGGAAAAGGCCAGGCTCACGTGAATCACAGAGAATCCATAGAGAATCCCAGAGACTCCAGGGAGTCCCTATAGTTTGGCAGTGTAGCAGGGGGCATGCAGGCAGCCAGGCCCTCACCCCCCTTCCAATCCCCAGTTCTCTGAGTTGCTCAAAGTTATCAGCTCTGACCACACTGCAGGAGAATGTAGCCAGCAGAGGGGTGGCCGTGGGGGCAGGCAGTGAGCAGTTACCATTGGGAACCTGCTCCCAGGAGCTGAAAAACCGGTCAGCTGGGGAAGCATGTGGGCAATGGCGGACTAACTTCAGGAGTCAGGTCTGTGGTTGAGGAGGAAGCCAGTATGTGCTAGCAAGGGGAAGAGAGGGGCAGGAGCTAGCACTCAAGTGCTCAAGGGCATCTAATTGAAGGGACTAGCAGAGGGGCAGAGGGAGAGGGAGGGGTTTAGGCGCAGATGTCTTGCTGGCTCTGTGAAAATCACACTTCGGACACCATATATGGATGCACAGTTTGAGATACGTGGGATGAGGTTAAATGCAGATTAATTTTATTCCAGGAGAAGTCCCTTACATGAGAAACCGGTGGCCCGCAGCTTCTAAGGATTCACACCCAGGCTGCTCTCCTTGACCCCACTGAAACCAAGAGAGAACCCTGGGGTCAGGACCTCAAAATTAACCTCAACTTCATCATCTGTGACCACGCCCCTTTGGGTGTGGTCATTGCTACAGGTGCGGGAGGGTGTGGTGCGGTGTGGGGGGAATGTCACTCTACACTCCTGGTAAGACCCTTGCTCCTCTCTAGCTAGCTGGAAAGCAGGATGAAGCCAGGGACAGCAGAATCGTGTCTGCCATGCGAGTGGAATGGAGCTGATGATGCTGGCTGGTATGGACACTGACAAGAAGTGGACGGGTACCCAGAGAAGAGCAGTAGTTAGTTCCCTATGACACTGGGATTTGGACTACTGTGACTGCTACCACGGCACAACATGGCACCAGGGGTTCTCAGTCACCTGGGACCTTGTGCTCCATTGCAGAATGATGACGGCAAGCCTCTGTCTCTTCCACTTTTCATTGAGTGGGTTTGCAGAAGGAATGGACGATTATTGATGGTTCCTAGCCCTTGGTTTCACCTTGGTGGGGTAGTTTTCTAGAACTCAGTCAAAGCTGTGCTTTCTTTTCTTCTCGTTTTCCTTTCCTTTCTTTCTACTTTCTGTAAGTGGTGTGTGTGTGGTTTATTGTCATGTGCAGAAGTGCCATTGCAAATACAGAGTTAGAAGACAACTTTCAGCAGCCAGGTCTCTCCTTCCACTATGAGATCCAGGTTGTCAGGTTGCCCTTCTTAACACCTTTACCTTCTCAACCATCTCATAGGTCCAGAGGTCTATCTCTGACCCTACGGTTTGAGGACATGAGGAAGTCATCGGCCATGAGTGAAGGCCATGTCACTTGTCTGAATACTTTTAGAATTATCTCTAAATGACTCTGGTCTTTATACTTGTAGCACTATTCACTCATGTTAAGTGTGAGGTCCAATTATTAAGAACAAGAATGATATATTGATCATGAGTACCAAGTGCTCATCACAGAACACCCAGAGCTATACTCAAAACAACCCACTCTTATACACCAAGGACTCACCAGTAGAGTTTTGATCTTCACTCTACTTTATGAGATCTGTGTGCTCCCACACACACTGTCATCCAATAAATAGTCTGTGTGAATTGGTGCATTCTGCAGAGTGATCCCTTATTTGTCTTGTAGCCTACCTGACTGCCTTCTTTTCTTCCCCCTCCATTCCTTGCTTCCTTCCTTTCTTTAGTCATGTGTATCTGCTTATTGACAGGGTCTCTCTATTATGTAGGTCTGGTGGTGCTTAAACTTATCATATAAACCAGGCTGGCCTCAGACTCACAGGGCTCTATCTGCCTCTGCCTCTGCCTCTGCCTCTGCCTCTGCTCTGCCTCTGCCTCCTGAGTGCAGTGATTAGAGGTGTGCATCACTTTGCAGGGATTGACTTCTTCTTTGTGTATGCTTTGTGTATGTCTTATTTTTTCTTTCTGTGACACATACTCTGGGTAATTTGGCACAGCCTACTTGTAGGGAGAACTCCTTACCTGGTACGCTGCTGTGCCCATGAACACTTGTTGCCATAAGAGTATAGTTTAAAGCTGTTCACAAGGCTAGGCATCCATCTGGCAAGGACCAGGAGGCCAGACTTCATTTCCCTTCCTTCTCCTTTTTCTTCTTTCTTCACTCTTTAAACCCTACACTGGAAAGCTTTAAACCCTACATCTCAACCCACTCTTCATGAATACACTTGTATTTCCTTGCTCTGCACCTACACCCAGGGCAGCTATGCCTGAAGATTTCTATGGATATGATTTATGCCAATGCCTACAGGAAAAGAGCTAAAATTTCTGTGAAGATCAGACTTGCTCTTAGAATTGAGAGAACATGAATCATTATTGTAGGGTGAGCAAGGGTTCTTTTAAGGATGACGAAAGAATGACCATTGTGGGGAGATCTTTGCTCAGGCAGAAAGGACTTAATGGCCCTCAGACCCTTGCTGACCTAAGCAGGCTATCTGAGCATAGAATAGTAGCATCACAAATTGTTCCTTCCAATGTCTGCCAAGAGAGAAGTCAGCAACTGCTGCTGTGCCATGAGATGGGGTAACCTGAACCAGCCTGCAGCCACCACCATAAACTGAGCTTTCTGTCTACGAGGTCCTGCAATGCTTTAGTCCTAAATAAGTACCCAGAGGCTGCTAGTAATTATCAACTGGAAGCTCTTATTTCCAGGAATGATCCTATCTGTCCCATGGGTGACCGACGAAATGTCAGGAAAAACACCAAGAGAATCACCAATATTACGAGAGAGAGGAGAGTGTGCAGGCTTTGCGGTCCCGGCAGTATTCTGTGGTGTCCCAAAGTCCACTGCTCTTTGCTGAGTGAGATGTCCCCGGGTGCTTTTGCCTCATCTGCAGAAGCACAGGACAAGAACTCATAGCCTGGATCAAAACTAGGCTGCAGGCTCACAACAACCCAGGACTGCCGACTCTGAGAAAAACAAACGAGACTGGGATGGACATCCTCATCAGGTAAGAACCCAAAAGCGAGGCAGGCAAAGCTGGCCTGGGTGTGATCACTCTATGCACATTATATCTGAAGCATTTATGGGGAAATCAGGGGGCACTGGTCTTCAAGAAAAGGTAGAGTAGTCTCCAGAACAATAGGCAGACAAGGAATTTAGAGTGGGAATGTACAACTTCATAATGAATGGTGAATGAAAGAAAGTACCAGATGCTGGAGTGGTGCCTAGCCCTTTGACCACAGGTTCTGATGGGTTTCCCTTGATGTCATTTTACCTGTTACTTTCCCTGTCAGAGGCAGTGGCAAAGCCTGAGGATATACTTTATGTTTGAGGTAAGGCTGGCCAGGCAGACACTGATCCAGGGAGGGTCTCTGCTTGAGGGAGGGCCCTCACCATCCCACCCTATGCAGCACACAGGGCTAGACACTCGTAGCCACCTCAGCTCCTGGACAGGGACTCATCTCATCAAGGGGTCTGCACTGTTGCAATGTGAGACCCACAATGTACTACAAACTACGCTTCACATCTTTCAAAGAGGACTCACTGCTGACCATGGAATAAAGATGAAGTCCTCCAAAGTAAAGACTCTGTGAAACTGATTGGCCTTGTGTTGATGTTAGCTGCCTAACATCTGAAAGAACTCGAGATTTACTGGATGAACAGTCAGAGGGATCTGTATGGGACCACATGACGACTCAGACCACATCCCACTTACTGACTCACAGGGTTTCTTGGCTTCAATCCTCTGGGGTGGCTTCCCTATCAGGTAACAGAAACTTCCCAACTTCTGAACACATGGGCTGCAAAGAAGCTTAAGCCTGGACACCAAGCAAGAACTCACTGTTAGCTCCCTCAGAGGAAGAAATTTTGGTCCAGATGCACCTACCAGCTCAAAGCTGCCAGCTCCACACCTCTCCATGTCAGTCAGAACACCATGGGACCCTCTCCCTCCTGTAGTGTTGACACTGTTGCAATGCTCAGCAACTGTGGCAAGCCAACCAGCTCTGCCAGAGGTACCAGTTACACAAGGATACACACCAGACTAGTCAGGAAGTTTCCTGCAAAAGCCTTTTCCACTGTACAGCTGCAGAAACTTCTAGGCCTGCCTCTCATTCAAGGGGACGACACCTATGTTCCCAGTTCCTAAAACAGGCACCGGAAGAGAAGGGGCATCGCCTTCATGATGGTGAGGAAGTTATGAAGGCATTGTCTATACAAGCCCCAGACTTTAAGGATACAAAATTAATCAGTTCTTTTACTGATGGGGCTTAAGGCTACAAGAAGGGTAATTGTCCCTCAAATCAAAAGATTCAGAGTTACAATATATCACAACAGGGAGATCTGCAGATAGCTCTGGCTCTGAGGCCCACATGTGGTGGCATTGCCTGACACTCTTATCCCATCTCTTCTGGATCCTACACATCTACCCCCTAAACTCCCTTCCCACTCCCATTACTATATCCCAGCCCCCAACTCCAGGAGGTACTCCTTCTACTCAAGACCCTATGGTCAAGTGTACAGTTAGGACTGTGAAAGCAAAGGATTATCTTGTGTACACAATTCTCTTCAGCCTCATACAGATTCTGTAGAAGAATAATAACTGTAGTCTCCCTGTGATCCTCTATGATGCCATTACTAACCAATGACAAATATCTTCTCCACCACATTTAGAGACTCATTCAGGCAAGATGCAAAATTGAGCAGGCCCCTGCTCTGGGGGTGGCTGAGGCCATGCCGGACAAGTAGGAGGTAAAACCTGGTTACCAAGTGATGATTGACACTTCTTCTCTCCTGGGAACCCAATAAAGGGTACAAATAGCTTTTGTCTGTTGTTGACTCTGTGTGACCATGGCAATGGGGGAGAAAGTCATTCCACGGTTCCAGGGCAAGGATGACCTTACCCACTGGGTCTTGGAACATCACTGATCAATGTTCTGCTGTAAGTACTTGGCACAGAATCCCTGAAGAACACAAGTATTCATGTTTCCTTCAAATCAGGGCAAAGAACACCTTCCCCTCGCCTGCCACAGGGAGTCAGGGATCCCCTGCATGTGCATGGCTGGGGATGGAGACTTGGGAGGTCCTGTGCTGACACTGAAGCTGCTGCTGTCTGGGAGAGACAAAGTAGAAAACTCTTCCCATTGCATGGGAATGAAGGGCTGCCTGGCTGGCATCCCGCACACCAAAGCTCTCAGTGGAAACCTAATGCCATCAGGCAATGGAGTTAGTTTGGCTATGCTCTGGAACTGAGTTGCCCCTCAGAGTCTTGCATGGTATGGATGCCCGGGATGCTCATCCATGCATTTTGGAGGGGATATTTTAGCTGTGTCAGGAGGAATTGATGGGTGTGCCAGGCCTCTGAAGCAGAATTCAAAGTGTTTCTAGGGGCCTTGCTGTCTGGTCTCCCATCTTGTGGGTCCCCCCTGATAGGTACCAGATGCTTTCCTGTAGCTTCCAAAGGCAGGGTTCTTACAGTGTAGGATGTAGTCATGCAAGGGGGAAAAGCCTTTACCTCATCCACAAGACAAGATTAGCTCACTGGAAGGACCCTGTGTGATCAGGCTCATCCATGGTTCCTTGGGGTAGGCTCTCCCACCCCCTGCATGGCCTCAGGGATCTGGCATCCTGCTCTATGCTGACTGAAACCCCAGATTTGTTCACCTGAATAAGAAAAAGGTCTGCTACCATCCCACTGCTGACTGAGTGGAGTCACCGACTGACATGTCTCAGAGGTGAGGCCTCTGGGGAGCTTCCGGTCCTCCGTGTTCTATAGTACCCAGCACAGTCCTCTTTCTGGTTTCCAGGATTGGAAAGGGGCCATTTCTACAGGGCATTTGACCCAGAGGCAAAGATATCAAGATGGGGTTTGCCAGTGTCAAAACCCCTGAAATCTGACAATATCCTTGTGGGATGCCATAGCTACCCATACCTCAGCATGGGCAAACATGCTAAAAGACCTCAACCTGAAGGTCTCTGATTGGCCAAAGCCGTCACCCAGGTCACAGGTAAGCCAGCAACTCCTCATTTCTGATGCAGAAAGAAGGTTTTCAAGGACCTTGAGTGCAAACCTGACAGCCACGAGAGATAATAAGAGACCAATCGATTATCACTCTGGAACAGAAGCATCTCCAGCACTCTTGTCCTCTTTCTCATTTATAGGGTGTCTTGGGGAATGCTGACCATGGGAAAAAGTATGACCATTCCCAAGTGTATCTAGGAACAGAAATTGGGAAATCCACCCCATGGCCACACTTCCAGAAGGTAGCATCCCCTTAGGCCTGGGTTCATATGCTGTCCACACTTAGATGCTTGCCTGGGTGACCTGTCTTCTCCCACCAGGGTAGAGCAGTGGAAGGGACAGAGAGGTTCCTGGGGGCTCTTGGGTTCCATGGGTCTTTTCACACCTGAATTTTACATGACATGTATGTGGGACAGCTTCTGGATCTAGGGCTTTAGGCTCCTCTACTCATCCCTTGACTTCTGCCTCAAGAACCCTAGATAAATTCCAAGGCCATTAGCACTTTCAGTGGGGAAACACATTTAAAGTTCTGAATAGAGACAGTTAGCAAGAGATCAGCACTAATGATTTCATCCCTCACACAACTCCTAAGTACTTACTCACGGGTCAGCACAGCCCTTCTGCCCATAAAACACACACACACACACACACACACACACACACACACACACACACACACACACGGCCCAGGGAATATAAACATGGGATACAAACATTATTTACAACCATTCAGAACAAGTAAATATAGACATGCACAAACACACAGATAAATTGACTAATCACCCATACATTATTGCCACATCAGCCCCAGTGGAGACAGTGTAGCAATGGCTGAGAGAAATCTCAATGGCTACCTGTCCAGAGGTTCTCACCACAAGTGGTTATGTCTCCTGGGGGAAAAGTGGTTCAGGACCCTGCAGGTGATTGCCCGACTGACAGTCTGGAACAGGTGCTAGGTGATTGTTGTGCTATGATAATTTTAACTCTTTTGATCATGGGTGCTTTGGCCTATAGCTCCACTGTTAATTCAGAGAAGCCCAGGAAACACTTAGATATAGTTACAGGGACAGAAAGAGATACAGACAAGCCCTCAGCTACAAATCCCAGGGTGCCAGTGGAGACTTCAGGTGTCAGCCCAAGGCCTAATAAATTAACATACCTAAAGCTATAGGAATTTGCCCAGAAGATGACCCTGCTTAATTAGCCCGCCTGAAGCAAAGCTGTTGTGGGGATTTACTACTAAGATTTTAGGGCCCCTAAATCAATAAAACAGCACAAGAGTTCTTATCAATGCTGTTAAAAGTTTACTGACCAGAGACAATGATTATTCTCTAAACTCAGTAAATCAAATCCCTGGTAAGCTGACCACAAGCAGGCCAAAATAAACATGAGATGTATTTACGATCTCATGCTCCAAAATAATTGCTGACATTTCTATAGTATGTCTGTAAGTTTTAAACTGTGGCCAAAGATCTGTTCCTTGAACTTTCTGCATAAAAACCTGATGCTCTGAAATAAAAATGGCAGCAGTTGCAAACCTCCTCCAGTGTGTTTGTGTCTGTCTGTCAAGCCGAAGCCACTCCTGACCTGTTCATCGGAGTCTTGGTCTCCCCGGAGACCCATCGCCCACTGAAAGGTCTGCGGCACATTATCTCTCTCTCTCTCTCTGCCTTACACACACACACACACACACACACACACACACACACAAACACACACAAAGGGCCCAGAGAATAGGAACATGGTATGTCCAACATTATATACAATCATTCAGAAACAAGTAACATTCAGAAACAAGTAAATATATACACATGCACAAACACACAGAGAAACTGACAAATCACACATAAATGATCTCTCTCTCCCTCTCTCCTCCTCTCTCTCTCTTCCACAATAACACACACACACACACATACACACACACACACACACACATACACACTACTCCCACAAACCAACTCATGGACACTAGACCTCAAATCACATATTTTAAAAAGACCACTTAAAGAACTTTACCTCCAGTTCCCATAAAAACCAGACCAGCAACACATCCACCATTGCTGTATGTCCTGTTACTGGCCTCCTTCTGCTTTTCCCAATCTCTCTTAACTCCCATATGTGGTAGATCTAATCCAAAATGACCACACACTAATGTCTGTAGAAAAGACCTCCCAGGAAAAATCAGTACCTCCAGAGGATGAGATGGCCAATGGACAGGTGTGTTTATTTAAAAGGACTGTTAGAAAGCTGCATGCATGTAAGGACACAGCAGGAAAAACAAAACAGTTTTATGCTAAGCACCACAGGGAGTTTGTCAGCAAGATCACCTGGAACAGGCTCTGCTGAGGAGTCTTCATAGTCCAGTCTGGCCATTCCCAGCAGGGTTCCCACCAAGAGAGTCCAGGAAGGCTGCATGCCAAAGGTGGACAGCCCAGGTGATATATGAGGATCCTAGGTGACTGTGTCAGGAATGAGTGATAGCAGAGGGTCCTGTGTGCCTGTCACAGATTGATGAGTGGTAGGAGCTAGAGTTGTGGGCTACTAGTGCCCTGGAATCTGTAACACACACACACACACACACACACACACACACACACACACACACACACACGGTCCCAAACCCAGCTGGCATGCTCACGGTTCAGACCCGGGCAGATGTACATCTAGAAAAGACCACACTTTGAAAAAGCCTGAGCCCCTTGCAAAACACTCCTAGAGCAGAGATCAACCCCTGGGTAGTAGAGAGGATTGTGCCTGTCGGTAACTTTCTCACACCAAGGGAGCCCCAAGACCAGGTGGGAGAGGGCAGTTAGTGGATAGCAGAGCAGACCTCCTCTGACCTGGCTGTGTAGATTGGGCCTTTCCTCCAAGGGCAGGAGTGGGAGCTGCTACAGCCTTGGGGTCCTTGGTGAGGAGACAGCTCTGCTCCCCGTGGAGACAGGGAGACAAGATGAAGGGTCCCTGGGGAAAACGCCTGGCTGCTGATGTTGGATTTTCAGGAAGTTCCGGAGGTGGTGACATAAGAGCAGGACAAGCTGCCACAAGAAGAGGTTAAGATTAGACAGGAAGTCCAGAAAACCCGTGGGCAGAGCCTGCAAGGGGCTTAGGGAAGCTGCACTCTGCATTGGAGGAGTTGCAGCTGCTGCAGCACCTCATGTGCTCTATCAATGATCAAGCTAGCAGGACCTATGAGCTCCTAGGAGGGATGTGGCTGAGAGGCTCAGATCCCACCTGAAAACACAGTCTGGTTGTCATCCAAGGCATCCCTGGCTTCTGGGACACAGCAGTATCCTTACCAGGGTGACTGTCTATGAGGGGGGACACTGGAGACTCTCCCTGAAAAGCAGTAAAGAGGGTCCATGTTGCCATAGGAATAGGGGCAGTAACTAGTCCAAATGGTGAAGGTCTTTGCACAATTCCCTGGCCTTGGCTTCAGAGAGAGGGAGACACACACACACACACACACACACACACACAGAGAGAGAGAGAGAGAGAGAGAGAGAGAGACATTCCTCTCTCTGTATATGAAAATGTTTATAGCTATAATACTTATTTAGCTATTTGGGAGGGTGTGTTAGTCACTGTGTGCTCTCTTCTAATTTTCTGTACGACAGTACTTGAGTTTGTGTGTGTGTCTGTAAAGATTGTGAATCTTTGCATGGAGACTGTGTTTGTGTCTCACTCTGTGTGTGTGAGTGAGTGTGTGAGTGTGTGTGTGTGTGTGTGCGTGTGATTGTGTGTGTGAGAGTGTGTGTTTGTGTGATTGTGTTGTGAATGATGTCTTTGAGAGCTTTAGCACTTTTACTGATTCCCTGAGAAACCATCCATGTCCAGGGAGTGTGAGCTAAAAAGAAAAAGAAAGATAATACTTATTGGTATCACCTTAGTGTAGGGATATGGGTCATTGTCTTCCAATTATGAACCTCACTCAGTTTGAGTTTACTATGGGCCACCATTTTCACCATGGCAGAGACCATGTCAAGTCAGGCAGTGCAGGGTAGGCTCACTGTGGATTCTCACGCTCTGTGACTTAGGTCCATTCTGAAGTTTGACTGAAACCAATTCCTGTTGTCCTCCAATGAAGCCAGTTCACTTTCCTTTTGGGTTTTAATTCTGCTGGCTGGGCAAGGGTCCTCTGCCTTCTGCTCAGGGGTGAATACTCAAGTAAATGCCTGTGACCTATGTCTATGTCACCAAAGCACTTTCCCCTGTCCTTCCTCACTGGGTCATGTTTGCCCCATAAAAGGACAGAAAACCCTCTCCAGAAAGAGGGGGCCATGAGTAGCACCTGTGGCTTCCCTGGGCCAGAGGAGAGGCTCTTGTGCCTGGATAGGTTCTGCTCACCATTTCCCAGTGTTTAGGACTCCTCGACCAAAGGCAGATGGTGAACCACCCCAAGATCTCAGGCTTCCTCTGGGAGCAAGATGAAGACCCGCAGGGCCTCCTTGTTGAACTTGCAGGTCATCAGCCGGGATGTGGCCCGGGCAGTGGGCATGGTACTGTTAGGGCTCTTGTCCTGCTGGGGCAGCTTTACATCCCAGCTAGGAGGATCCTCTGTGCAGGGTGTGCTACACAACAATGTCCTCTGCTTTCTGCCCTGCTCTGACAGGTGGGGGGAAGTGTGCCCAGCAAAGTAGTACCTCTCAGGATGACCTTTGTCTCTGCCATCAAGCCTTACTTCTGTAATAGACTGATTTGAAAGGAGTACAGGATCAAGCTGTCTGGTAAGAGGTCTGTCCCTGACAGGGAGTCACACTGAGGACTTGGGGCTGTTTGCTAGGGTGGAAGGGGGGATCTACATGCTGGAACACAGGCTGTGTGCCTCCCACCCGCAGGGTATGAGGAATCAGTATAGAGCACTGTGGAGTGGTATGCAGACTGTGGCCCTGTCACTCTCAGCTGCTGGCAGGAACCCCAGGGGAGGCTCATGATCATGGACTGGTTGTGTGCCCACTGCTGCCCAGCAGACAACATGCTAGCTGAGGTGGAGCTCCTCTGGATACCTTGCTCCTGAATGGAGCTGCCTGAGTGCTCAAAGCTCCTGATGCTGGAGAAGGACACTTAGCACACATGCCAGAGTCACTTTCCTCTCCTCTTTCCAGGACATTGCAGAAGACCTGTGGCTGGATCCCAGGAAGTAATTCCCTGGGACAGGACAGGGCTGGAATGACAGTCTGAGGGATTACAGGCAAGGTCTCTTCCATGGCAGAGCCACCCCTGGGCTGGTGTTCCTTTGTTCTGTGGGAAGGCAGGCTGAGGAAGACACAGGGACCAAGCCATTAGGCAGCACTCCCCCATGGCCTCTGCAATAGTTCCTGACATCAGGTTCTCACCCTGTTTCCGTTCCCGTCTTTACTTCCATCAGTGATGAACAATGACATGAAAGTGTAAGCCAAATAATCCCTTCCCTATCCAAGTGCTTTTTTTGTCATGGAGTTCACTGCAGTAAAAGAAACTCTGAGACAAATAACTTACAATTATATACCATTAACAGAGTTTGTTGTGCCTAATGGGTTTTGCCATCCTCCAAGGAAGTGACTCCTGATTGCAAAAGCAAACGGTTTTTATTGCCAAGAACCAGACAGGCTGGGACCTCCCTCACTCTATAGGAAGAGTAAGGTGCATGCATGCTCACAAATGCGAAGCATTTTTAAAAGGGAAAATGGAAAGGGAGGCTTGAGACCACTAGCCTCAGTTCAAAAGGTTTCCAAGGTTACAGACATTCAATAGAGTACAAACTTTTTTTTAATTTATTTTTCTTATTTTACACATCGATCCCAGTTCCCTCTCTCTCCCTCACTTTCTTCCTTTCGTCCTCTCTCCCTCTCTCCCACCCTCCCATGCCTCCCAACCACCCTCCCCTCCCATCCCCCTACTCCAAATGTAGGGTGATGCCTTCCACAAGGGGTCATCTAAATCTGTCAAGTCATTTGGAGTAGGGACTAAACCCCTCCCCCCCCCGAGTCTAGGTTAAGGGAGTATCCCTCCATGGGGAATGTTCTCCCAAAGTCCTTTGGTGCACCAGGAATAATACATCCTGGTTCCACTGTCAGAGGTCCTTCTGAGACCCACGTTTAGGGGGTCTGAGTTAGTCCAATGCTGGTTTCCCAGCTATCAGTCTGGGGGCCCATTGACTCCCCCCCTTGTTCAGGTCAGCTGTCTCTGTGGGTTTCTGTAGCCTGGTCTTGTCCTCCCTCTCTGCATCTGGATTCCAATTCAGCTCAGTGTTTAGCTGTGGGTGTCTGCTTCTGTGTCCATCAGCTACTAGATGAGGCCTCTATGGTGGTGGATAAGTTAGTCATCAATCTCATTATCAGGGAAGGGCATTTATGGTAGCCTTTCCACTGATGCTCAGATTGTTAGTTGAGGTAAGTCTTGTAGGTCTCAGGACATTTCTCTACAGTCAGTTTTCTCTTCAAACCTATTTCTTTATAATGTGGACAGGCTCAGTGACCTTGTTCTCAAGATAATGAGCTAGGGAGGATGCTGGTGTTGGGCTCTGGGTTTCTTCTTTATATCCTGAGAACAGCATGTGGGCTCTGTCCTCTGTAGTGATGAAGTTATCTACTTGTAGAAATTCTTGTTCTCTCTAGTGTTCTCTTCTTGCCTTAAGCCCTACTTTATATCTTTTACTTATTAATTTTTCCATCTCAATTGATAGTCGTGAATTGATTAGTGAGGTTATAAAACAGGCTGTAAAAGAGAAATTAAGAAAAAGGAACTTAACTCTCTGATTGTTTTGTTTTAACAGAATAGAAATCCATAAAATGTGTTACTCTTTTTTGGTGGGTCTCACACGTTAACCAAGACTGACCTCAAACTAGTGACAATCCAGCTTCCTCAACCTGTCCATAATTATTGGCATGTACCATCTAATTCCAGTGTTAGTTTACTCAATGTGAAGATTAAACAGTAACACTTTTCTTTGTGCATTTATTTCTGTGTTTTGTTTGAGGACAAATTCTTCATTTGCAGCTCAGCCTGGCAAAGAATTTTCATCCTTCTGCCACTCAATACATGAGCTACAGGCATTTGCTACCACCAGAGCATTTAAACAGACATCCCTTAGAGAAACCAGGGAATATATGTTAGCAGCATATATTCATTCCTTGGTTGTTTATAGGGACAGTACAGCTTTCTACATTAAATTTTTGTAGATGTTGTTGAAGAATGTCATAGATTATTGAAAGTTTGGATTGTAATAAAGTTAATTAAATGTTTAACTTTACTTACAAATTATTTCCTTTGGGTCTGTAAGTTGATAAGGCTTCATTTTTATTTAAAAAAATTGGAAGGAATGGAGTTAATCTAGTCATAGTGGATCCAGTTCTTTCTTGCGATTGCAATATGAATATTGAAAAGCAGTGACAAGTTAAAAACTGATAAAATACAAGAACATACTTTAATTTTATGTTTTTATAAATTTTTACTTATTAATACCAGTTTCCTCTTTTTCCCATCCTCTCATGGCCCCAACTAATGTCCCCATCCCACACCCTATCCCCTCCCCAGGGAGAGTGAGGCTTCCCATGGGGTATCATCAAAGCTTGTCACATCATTTAGGGCAGGGCATAGGCCCTCCCCTGTGTATCTAGGCTGAGAAAGTATCTCTCCATTGGGGAATGAGCTCCCAAAGCTAGGAACCTACTTTAGACTTAATGAAGAAATGAAAAATAAAATAAAGCTTCACTATTTGCGTTTGTCTCTTTGTCTTTTTTAGCAATAATTGTTGGTCCTGATGGACAACCTTTAACAGTCTATCCTTGCGTGTTTTGTGGAAAGAAATTTAAGTCTAAAAGTTTCTTGAAAAGACACTTGAAAAACCATCCTGAACACTTGGCCAATAAAAAAATACCACTGCACTGACTGTGATTACAGTACCAACAAGAGGATAAGTTTACATGATCACCTGAAGAGGCACAAGATGACCAGTAAGGCTGGAAAGGACACAGAGTGTGATGAGTGTGGGAACCATTTCTCCCATGCTGGGGCTTTACGTATTCACAAAACAACTCATGGAGAGAAAGAAGCCAGCAAAACATACAAGTGTAAGTTCTGTGACTATGAAACAGATGAACAAGCGTTATTGAATCGCCACCTTTTGGCAGTCCACAGCAAGAAGTTTCCTCACATTTGTGTAGAGTGTGGTAAGGGTTTCCGTCACCCATCAGAGCTCAAAAAGCACATACGCGTTCACACTGGAGAGAAGCCCTATGAATGCCAGTATTGCGAGTACAAGTCTGCAGACTCCTCTAACTTGAAAACACATGTAAAAACTAAGCATAGTAAGGAGATACCATTGAAATGTGACATCTGTGTGCTGACTTTCTCAGACACTAAAGAGGCACAGCAACATGCTCTTACCCACCAAGAAAGCAAAACACACCAGTGTTTGCACTGTAGCCATAAGAGTTCAAACTCAAGTGATTTGAAGCGACACATAATTTCAGTTCACACAAAGGACTATCCTCATAAGTGTGAGATGTGCATCAAAGGGTTCCATAGGCCTTCAGAACTCAAGAAACATGCAGCTACCCATAAAAGTAAAAACCCATAAAAGTGTAGACGCTGTGACTTTAAGAGTCCAGATCCATTTGTGCTCAGTCGCCATATTCTCTCAGTTCACACAATGAGTGTCCCATTCAAGTGTAAGAGATGTAAAAGGGGATTTCGACAACAGTGTGAGCTTCAAAATCATATGAAGACACACAGTGGCAGGAAAATGTATCAGTGTGAGTACTGTGAATATAGCACTACAGATGCCTCAGGCTTCAAGCGACACGTTATCTCCATTCATACCAAAGACTATCCTCACTGTTATGAGCACTGCAAGAAAGGATTCCGGAGACCCTAGGAAAAGAATCAGCATACAATGAGACATCATAAAGAAGTTGACCTGCCCTAAGAATATATCCTAATCTGTACAGGTGTTGAGTTTGAAACAGGAAATTTATTTTAAAATCATTCATCCTTGCTCACACCCAATATTGTGAATTTGTTAAGTGAGTATAAATACAATATTGTTTCTATTTGACTTTACATTTTATTTGGTAGGGTTTCCTATGTCCTGCAAACTTTATTTACTAAGTGAGAGAAACAAATCTCCTTTAACAATATAATCCTTGATTCTATGCTGAATTTTTTGTCTGAGAAGCCTTACTACCAAACTTTACTCATCTTGATATATTTTCTAGGAAAAATCTTAGTGTTGTTAACATGGAAAGTAACTTTGATACAAACTACACATTGAGATATTGCCAGCATAAACGAGAGATTCTTCTGACATGTCTGAATACCAGCTATGGAAAATATTTCTTTGTCTTAATCTTTTCAGATTTTTGACAATGCAACTTCTATTTGAGTGTCTACCACCACTGATTTTTTAGGAGGGTGACTTGATTTGGGCTTAGTTTTCATTTTTGCTTAGTGGTCATTTTGACATTGCCTATATAGCAGAATTTTAGACAACCTTAATGAAAAGTTTTGCTTTTTCTTGATTTTTAATACTTTGTAGTTTGTCTTGCAGTTTTATTCCATAAATAAGAACTGAAGTAGATTAAACTTTGCTGACCTATAAAAGTGAATTGTGGCTTATAGAGCATTTTGCAAACTGGCATTGAAATTCAATTTAAATATTAAGTGATCTGCCTGTTCCTGCCAACAACAAATCTGTAATAGCAATGATTCAATTTGTAGTAACTTAAAAATGCTGAGATATATAGGGTTATTTGTATAATTGGTATTCAGAAAAGCTAAAATTAATGTGGATAACTAGAAGAAAACTAAGGACCTTACTAGAAGTAATGTTATTATCTCTGACTTTGATACTTGAAAAGCAGAAGTTAAGGTGTTTATAAAGATAAAATATTTTGATAAATTTTTATGGGATGAAGATATAGGCCCAGGTCTTTATTTTCCTCTGAATCCTGACTTGAATGAAAATAAAAACTCAGATGTTGTTGTGATATCATTTATAAACTAAATCCTATGACAACAGAGAGCTAGCAGCAAATTCAGCCAGCCTTTGCCTGTGTGTGTGTGTGTCTGTGTGTGTGTGTGTGTATTTTCATAGTACACTTGTTTTTGAAAAGATACCATATGTGTTAGTTGGTTTTCTTACTTTTTATTTGAGAGTTAACATTTTAAACAGTTATGCCGCTTATTGGTTTTGAATCTTAGGAATTTTGGGGAAAAAATGACATTTATTTTGTTTCCTCAATGAACTATTGTGTGTATCTGATACATTGTGAGATACTTGAAGAAAAATAATTTCTGACTTGATAATAGCACCTTTGTCTCTTATGGCATTCCCTTCTAATTCTGCTGCCAGGTTTAACCTCTTTTTTTTTTTTTCTTTCTTTCTTTTTTTTTTTTTTTTTTTTTTTTTTTTGTGCCACTGATAATTATATTCAAAAATTACATTCATAGGATTAGAACCCCAAGTAACTGGTGCTTGGCATCCTCTGAAAGATGCTAGATTTAAGTTCAGTACTAAGTACATAATTCCTTCAGTACAAGGGCATTAAGATGTTGCAAACTAAAGTTAAGAGCAACTGAGTGCATCCCCTGCAGATTTTTAGTTGCTATTCAGTGTTCTTTTCTGAAACAATCTATTCTTTATGTTTAAGAATCTTTTAATCTTGAGTTTCCCTTTCTCCTGAAGCCATATAACAAGGTATATGTTTAATGAAAATTTTAACTATAAGAATTCAAATAAACTTAATACTTTATAAACTTTGTGTTTCTAACAGTCTAGAGATATACTGTATTGTTTTATTTTTAGTACAACTTTTAGTACCAACTTTTGATAGGTGACACTAGTTTGGTAAAAGTTATAAACTTACATAAAAATAAATTGTACTTAGTGTTATTTACTGTAACCATATGGTCTTACTTTTTTTTTATTTATTTTTTAATGATTAGGGAAGCTAGGAAACTTGCTCCAGCCAAAGCTTTATAAAAGGTACGAAGTCTTAAAGGAAGTGAGTCATTTAATTGGAATGGCCAGTTGAATATTTTCTTTGTACACATTACGAAATTCCACAATATGCTTAAGAGAAGTGACATTGTAACGGGAACTTGACACTGACATACATAAATAAAATGAGACTACTTCCCTGTCAATAAATGTTTTTTGTATCTGACACCAAACAGTGAATAGACTGTTATTGGGGGAGGGGAATTCATCCTGTTTTGAAAAATGTATTTTTGTGTGTGTGCGTCAATCAGAGCATATGTGCAGATGTCAGAGGACATATTCTAAGAGCAAAATACAAGGGCCCCAGGGATCAAATCCAGGTCATTAGGCTTGGCAAAAAGTGCCTTCTTATCTACTCATCCAACTCACAGTCCCAGTATCCCAGGGGACTAACAATTTCTCACATGTTTACACAGGTGAAAATATTGATAATCCTATGAACTTAGAGGTGGTACTTGAAATTAGATGAGAGCTAATTGGTGAGTCATTTGGTAAACATGTTCTTGTAATGCTCTTTTTGTTTGTTTGTTTTATGTTACTCTGAAACAGTATGCAGCCTTGGATGGCTTGGAATTTACTATGTACACCAGGCTGGCCTCCAACACCCAAGTACTGGGATTAAAGGAATGTGCCAGCGTACCTACCCAAACAGTAATTATTGACATGACACAGACCCAGAAAGACAAATGCTGCACCATTTGTCTCATATGTGGGTCTTAGCATTGAATCTTTAGATTTTTGCATTTAAACGGGAGTTCCTGTGAAGTGAGGAAACTCGAAAGAGACCTTACTTAGGTCAGGAATGGGGAAAATTTAAAGGAGTGGCAATAGAACACAAGTGGTATGAAGAGAAAAGGGAAATAATAGGACAGGAAGAGTTAATTGGTGTGGATAAGTAGGCAGGATACAGGAGAGCCTAGGAAAGGCATAACTCACACTAAGGACTGAATTTTTCACCACCTCGCTGATAACATGGTATACAAAGCCTTTGTACTTATTTTTGGTTTGCATTATTGACCTTTACAGTTTGCGTGTGTGTGTGTGTGTGTGTGTGTGTGTGTGTGTGTTTTCCTTTTTTCCCCCTTTCATTCACATTTGAAACAAGCTTGTTTTACATGTCAATCCCAGTTCCCTCTTCCTTCCCCCCTTCCCTGATCCCCTCCCAACACCCATCCCAATCACTTCTGCTCCCAGGGAAGGCAAGGCCTTCCATTAGGGATGTTCAATTTGCAGCAGGTCCTTCGTTTGCAGCAGGACCCAGGCCCTCCCCCATGTGTCTAGGGTGACGGAGTATCCCTCTATGTGGAATGGGTTCCCAAAATCCATTTGTATACTAGGGATAAATACTGATCCACTGCCTGACCTCCTTTTGAAGTACACCATTATCATTCCATTTGAAAGTAATTTCCGCACGTATTGTTCTTTTAAGTCTTTCACAGGACATTTTGCAGAAAACAAAACAAAACAAAGCAAAAGTGTGTGTGGATTTTATTTCTAATAAACAGGTGACTATTATGGTTTCACATTGTAAAATAAAATTGTTCTCCAGGAAATTAAAATGTAAGACTGCATAGTAATAAAACATGTTGCCTAACTATTTAGAGACTTATTTTTATAGCTAGAATTTTTTCATATTTCCTCTGATGTTTTTGAGATTATAGTATAATTGCATTATTCTCCCTTTTCCCTTAAATTCTCCTGTATACCACTCCTTACTCCCTTAAATATATGATCTCTTTTGTTACATGCATATATGTACTTACATATGTATTACTAATTACAACCCATTCTGTCTGTATAATTTTACGTGTATGTATGTTTTCAGGGATGATCATTTGGTACTGGATGACTAGTTGGTGTGTTCTTCCCTGGGGGAGACTTTCTCTCACATTGAGCACTACTTAGTTTCCTACAGTTTTTGTTTTTTTGTTTGTTTTGTTTTTTGTGCAGTTGGTTAAGGCCTGTGGTCTTGGTCCCATCCCCTTTATCATGTCTGTGTTGTTTTCAGCTCATGTTAGGCAACTATGTTAGAGAGAGCTTAAACATTACTTGGAGACAGTCTCACAGAAATCTCTCTGATCCTCTGGTTTTACATCTTTCTGCCCCATTTTTTGGAAACTGCCTGAGCCTTGGGTGTCAGAGTTGTTTTATAGATGTATCCAATATTAACAGTATAGTTAAGAGACTATGCTAATTTAATAAAGTGGTGCTTGTAGGTGTTCTAAAATATCCTCTAGTCCCATGGGTACTTGGTAGGTTTCTAGGGTCAGGCATAATTAATTACACTTTTGTTCAGTGGATGCTAAGTGAAAGTAGAGAGCCTTCTATATGTCCCATATCAGAGTATCTGTGTCAGTACTGTATACGTATGACACCATGGTAGTCATTGATGTGGTTTGTAGGCATCATAGTTTTGTAGGGCTTTTGGTTACCTCCTTTTGGAACATTTCATGGCACCTTCTGGCATTTAGGTCACGTCTAACTCAGGATTCTCTATGTCTTGTGTCTGAAGTGCATGGTGCCTTCAGCAATAGGGACCTTAGCTTCTGCCTCTGGCAGTAACCAAGGGCAACAGCAACAGGCTGTGTGTTTTGGGAGTCTCGTGGACAACTATTGTCAACAACACTAAAGAGGCTTCTCATGTCTGATACTGGGTTTTTGCTAGGTGGTCTTTACCTCTGGGAGGGAGCAATGTCATTATTGAGCTTTACAGGGATGTGTTTGTTTTTGTTTTGTCTACTTTTACTTTCATTTTCTTGCCTTTGTGTCTCCAGTTCTTCAAAAGTTAATTTTACTTCCTTGAGAGATTGGTACTATTTACCCTTATCTTACGCTTCCCTTCTTTGTGACAGTGACAGAATCTGAGGTGTCTAGTTATTCCTTTCTCTACATCTCCATGAAAGACAGGTAAGAAAACTGGAATTGGAAGCATCCTAGGAGAGGACAAGGTGATTATTTTGGCAGCTGGTGGGGAAGAGCCTATTGGTTTGATACCAAGCAGAATGCTGAAGTGTTTAATGAACATTTACTTCATACTTCAGCAGTCATGAGAACACAGTGAAGAAGCTACTCTGACCAACAGTGAGGCTATACATGGGCACGTTTTTGCTTTTGTTTTTGTTTTTGTTTTTCATGAGCCATGGTTGGTGAGTTTTGCAAAAAAATGGCCCAAAGGCCTCAGTGTCACTCAGTCTACTGATGAAAATAAATGAGTATCAAAGGAGACTTTCAATCTTAAAGATGAAGTATGTCGCAGTTAGGATGTCATTAATCATTTCTACCCACTTTGCAGTTTTTGTCACAGAAGATTAGGACAATGATTCAGATGAAAAGAATGAAACATTTCTACAATTTTTAAAGACTGAAGAAGGTGCTGTGTGCATAGTAAAGGTTGTCATCTAGGAATCTGGGTGACTTTTATTTGCCTCTTGCCATAACTTGATACTTGACCTTGACAGAGATTTTTTTTTTTTACAGTTAGTGGTGGAAAACAAACCAAAAGGGGACAGGGCCAAGTCAGTAGGGCTGTATGTGGGAGTACACAGGGTCCAGACTGCAGCTTAGGAAAGTGTTGCTTAGAGGAAAGTATCCAAATATGGAGCCGGAAATCTACCAGCTAGAAAGGTGAGGTACTTCCTATACAACAGAGAACTGTTGGGACCAGAAACATGAATTGGCCTTCATGTTATTTGTGGAGCCTGCAAAATCCAACTGTTGTGTTTTACTGAGTTGAGTGGTGTGTTTGGGCTCTGGCACCAAAACTTTTAGTAAAGAAAGCTAGAGTTCTGTGGATTCTTAAAAGTCAGTTGGATCACAGCAACTCTCTCTGAGCCTGCTTTAGCTGTTGCCATCTTTATTCCCAAACTAGAATTCTGTTTATCTTTCTACAGAAAACCAGCTTTTAAAGTCAGGCAATTGTAAGGACATGGCTTCCATTTGACAAGTTCCACAGTGCTAAGCCAAAAAATGAAATTGTCATTTTTGGAGTCAAATGCTGAGAGAAGTACAAAAAGGTAAAATCTACATAAAAAGAAACCCAAAGACCATTTGCTTCCCTGGCCTTGCCTGTAAGCATGGACAGGAATTCAGTGGTAGCCACAAGGGGACAAAGCTGGACAATGCAGCCCATACCCCTGAAGTCTATGCCCCCAAAACAGTTCAATGGCTGTTTCTAAACATTTGGACCAGCCAGCATTTGGACCCCATCATTTGCCCCGCTGTTACAGGGCTGTTGCATCATGTTCATGGTGAAGGGTTGTCCCAAGTGTAATGCTGTTGTTACCTAACATTGTTTCTAACTCCTAAAACATTGTGAAGAGTGGCTAAAGTCTGTGACCAAATTCAGTCTTGAAAGTAGTGTAGTGTTATAGCAGCCTTTACAGGAACTTTTCCTTGAGTCTGAAGTAATCACATACCATTCAAAGCACATCCAGGATGCTGCCTGAAGAGTACGTGGCAAGGTTCAACCCTCTGATCACACTCAACATCACGGGACTTGAGTTTTTGCTGTGTGTGTCTTACGAAATAGATCAGGGAGCACGTTGTCACATCTAAGGATCTCCTTTTTTCTTTGTTGCTTTTCCCTTTTCAAACATTTTGTAGCTCATGGAGATTTTGAATTCTGGCTTGTGCAGCAGTTATTGTCTGTGTCAGACAGACAGACAGACAGACAGACAGACAGACAGACAGACAGGGTCCTCTTTCAGCATTTTCCAAAGTCTGTAAAGCACCATTAAAATTCCCTCCTGTTCTGTCCTCTATCCCCCACTACCATGCACCCCTCCATGCTCTTGGAAAAGAAAAAAAAGAAAAGAATCACCTTGCCTGTCATGGCTGAATGTTTTTTTCCTAGAGATAATTAGTATCTTGAATAAATTGTTGTGTTCTCATATCAAAGGACAGAGTGGTTGTTGAGGGTCCTTTTGTTTGTCTGTTTGTTATTGTTTTTGTGTTTATCTTGCTTGGTAACTCTGATGCCTCCTAACAAATGAAGAGAGAATACTGTGGATTGCTTTTCTCATTGCCATGACAGGATTCCTGATGAAACTACTCAATGGAAGAAAATTTATTTTGGTTCATGGCTTGAGAGAGTACAGCCTGTCAGAGTGGAGAGGAGAGTGTGGTAGCCTGGGTTCCATCCGTTATGGAAGGAATGTAAAGTGGGCATCAAGAAACAGTACAGGCATGTGCCACCACCGATGTTGGGGCACCTTTAATCCCAGCACTGCAGAGGCAGAGGCCAGGTAGATCTTTGTGAGTTCCAGGCCAGGTTGGTCTACATGGAAGAGTTCTGGGACAGCCAAGACTACACAGAGAAACCCTGTCTCGAAAGACAAACAAAACATAAATGAAAAGTAAACATAAACTAAAAAATAAAACAGCAACAACAAAACAAATAAAATCACAGGATCATACCAGTTGTTCACCATCCTTGCCTGTAAATTGGCCACCTTGGCCAAACCCCAAATACGCTGTGTAGTCACTTAAACACAGGGATGTCTTCTGAGAATGTTTCAGTGTACACATTGTATTGTTCTGTAAAGAGCTTTGTGCTCGCCTAGAACTTGACATAATTTTAATGAATTAATTTTAAAAGAAATGTCACTTAAGACACAGACTCTTAACTAGAAATCTGACACACTTAGTAGGAACTATAAACATTTTACTAAATCATAAAAATCCTTGTTCCTTAGGCATATGAAGTATTTAAGAAAAGCTAAAAGCACAAAAGGGCTAAGTCATTGTGTTCCAATCTTTAGATTCTAGAAATTGCAGGGCCTACAGAATCAACCCCCAGAGAAGAGCAATTGTCAATGAGTGTGAGACTACATACTATACAGCGTCCCTTGTTAGAACACAGCCAAAGAAAGGACCCATGGTGAACAATGCCTTGGGGAACTGGTGAGAGAGAGAAAAAGGCAGAGGGCCTTTCACCTCAGGTGCATTTTGTTCCCTGGATTGCCCTTGGATGTGATTTTGTGGCTCCTGGGACAAACATTTGCACTCAACTCAGGAGACATGTTGAGTCTTGTTGGATGTCAGATCAGAGCTATAGAACCTAATCTGTTCAGTATACCCTGAATCTGGATAGGGCCCTTTGTGTTGCTGTGCTGCTTTCCCAGATATAATCGATAGTATGTGCCAGACAATTGTGTTTAAATTGGTCTGCCCTGAGGAAGTTCTGGGGAAAGAGCTGCTCTGCTTACTGGTGTTTATTTACATGTTTTTCTGAACTCAAAGATCATTGCTTTCTTTGTTACGTTCATATATAAAGGACACTGAAACTGAAATAAAGTTGTCTACAGCATTACACTGTAGTCTGCCTTATTCTTTCAGGTCCTAGTCAAAAGTTTCTGTCCACTCTATGATTAGTATACTTACAAGAATCTTTACGTGACATCCTTTTCCACACACAAAAGCTCATCCTTTCTAGGTCCCAAATCTCCCTCTGTATGCTGCACCCTGTAAATTTCACAGAAAATACAGATTTTCCTTGGTTGTGCATCGTGGAAATCTTTTTGGACTGGGCACTCTAATACCAATAAGGGAGGAAAGGAGATGTCACTAGTGAACTAAGGCCTGGGTCCCAAGTCCATTTGGGACAGGCAGGCAATCCAGATTTTAAAGAAGCCTGTGTAGCGTTCAGTAGATCGTTAAGCGTAACAACCATTGTTCCAGTTATGTCTCCAGGTCATTCTGTTCCACATGTCAAGCAAAGTCAGGGTTGGGAAATAGGCAGTACAAGAAATATTTTAAAGAAATGACTGCTGAATCATCATTATTTAATAATTGCCATTTTCTAGCTTATTTCGCTTCAGATGCTAATAATGTTCCTCTGGCCAGTCTTACCTGGGAAGTCAGAAAGAGAGCTTGTCTGCTCAGGCAAGAGATGAGAGTCTGTAAGTAGAATGAATCAAATGTTTTCGTCAGCCATCAACTTGTAATTCTGAAAATGCACACAAGGGGGCACCCAAAGATTGTTGATGGTGCAGTGGACCCATTCTCCAGAGATGTGCTATGGGAAGTGTGGAAACTCAAGCACATCCTCAGGAATGAGCATATATCACTGATGCTCATCTCCACCTCCCCCATACTGAAGCACCTTCTGAAGACTGGAGATGAGGGCAGATGGTGGTACTACTGTCCCATTGATGTTTGAACTGGCTTTTGTGGATTTCAACCCCACACGTGAAGGCAGAGTTGGGGAAACAGCCAGAAGAGGGAAGCGGAGGTAGGTGAGAGTGAAGTACAGAGTGAGAAGTGAGCTGGAGATGTGAACATGGAACTGTGTGTACCAAGAGACTGCAAAATGGAAGGACGCTCAGCTTCTGAAATAGGGTTGAGGAGGCCAGGAGAATAGGAAACACTGAAGAAAGTAGTACTGGTGCTAATAATGTTCATTTAGAAATGGTCTTTGATGGCAAAGCCTTTTTAGCACCACAAATCAGCCTCAAATAATAAAAGGGTCACAGCCTGGTAAACTTGGTACAAGTTGGAAATGCGTTTAACCCAATCAGAACCTGACTGTTGATGCTACTGGGTTGCTAATCTCCTCAATAGATGAATCTATTTACAAATTCATAGCTAAATGGACTAGACTCTACTTGTAGTAAGTCATTGCAAGTACAGGGGCCTTTGGGGGGGGGATAGCTTCCCCCAAAACTTTCATCTATTTTCTACTTCCTGCCTTGCATGAAGTAAGCAACCTTTAGTGTCACATTCTACTCTCATCATGCTTTACATCCCAACTACTTTATAGCAACAGAGCCAGCTGAACCTAGAGTGAGCCGCTAAAATCAGAAGCCAGAGTAAATTCTTCCATCCATTTATTGCTAATAGCGTTTTAAGCTAACACCCAGCTCAAACAATTCTTCTTCAAAAAGAGATGTAGGCTATTTATATTAGCCCATGGTCAGGGACAACCAACCAATTCAGAGAATTTTCTTTCTTTTGGAAGAAGGTGGCATCACTTTGCAGCCCTCATTGGCTTGGAACTCACAGAGATCCACTTGCCTTGCTCTGCTCCTTTAATTAAAGGTGTCTGCCATCATGCCCTGCACGATACAATCCAATACCTTTAAAGTAATTTCATTTGTTTGTTTACCTTGATTTTTGGAGACAGGGTTTCTTTGTGTAACAGCCCTGGCTGTCTTGAAACTCACTCTGAGTTCTGCCTGCCTCCACCTCCTGAGTGTTAGGATTAAAGGGCTGTGTCACCACCACTGCTACCCAATAATAAAGTAATTATCTTTATTGGGGGAATCAAGGTCTCTTGTAGTCCTCACAGCCATGGAATTTTCTATACTTCCTGGTTGACATAACATAACAATTCATTCATGAGATTATAACACCAGGTACAACTTTGTACTGGTTTCATCCATCAGGAGAATCCTTAATTCTTGGTATAGTTATCATGGTATAGAGGGCTCTATAATTACTGTGTGATCTTGTGACTTGTAGCAGAATTTAGGTGTGAGATTGGCAGGGATCCTGTCCACTCCCCCACCCTACCACTTAACAATGCTCCTTAACAATGCTAATCTCCCTAAATATTACATCCTTCCTTTTAACACATGTCTTGCCTGCAAAGCTAAGCTTCCTGGTGATCTTTGTCTTTCTAAACATACTGAACTTTTTCTGTTCTACTTGCTTTTGTTTTGTAGACCCTTTCACGAGTGATGTTACTAATAACGTCTCACGTAGTATGATGATGATGATGATGTCTTGAAATGTCCTCTGACTGAGAAACTAGCTCATTAATTTTTCATTTACCCTTAATTAAGTTTTTAGGCAAAGGGCAGCCAAAATTCTTTGCCAAAATATCATCACAGTAGTGGCTTTTAGGTAGTCTATGTGCTAATACTGTTCCCCTCTGAAGCTTCTACTGCCTGCATGCACTGCACTCATATACTGCATGCACTGTCTTCCATGGTGCTACTAGAATGGCCCTTTAAATTCTGCTTATATCATTTATCTGTTTTTCTAGTACAGAGTTACAAAGCCTTCCGGTAAGGTACCAACCTTTGCATTGTTTTCTGTGGCTGTGAATAGGATACCAGGATTGACCCCCACTGCCTGTAGGTCCTTTGCTGGAGTTCTGGGCCCTCCCAGGGATCCACCCATCCCTGCAGGGCCACTCTGAGTCCCTGCAGGCTAGATCCTTGACCCCCCATTGCCAGCCCTCTGCTAAAGAGGCCTCAGCTGGAGACTGCCAGGCCCCAGCTAGATCTGCCTACCAGTGCTGAAATATCCTGAATATCAGCTGTCGCATCTACTTTGACCAGCAAAGAAAATGCAACCCCTGACTCTTCTTTAAGCAGTTTATTCAGGAAACTTGTATAATCTTCTGACCCGGGGGCAGCCCAGCCCACAGCTTAAAAGCCCTTGGGCAGTCAACCCCAGAATGCCATGGGTTGAAAAACAAAAACAGACAGGTCCACATACACAGAAGCAAGCCAGATTCTCAGCTTTTAGCCAAATATGGAATTGTTTAATACAGAGAGCACTCACCATCGGGAAGGTGGAGGGCAGAAACCAGCCTCATCTTTAAGGTGCAGCACTTCACAGCTCTCTACAATCAGCCTAGTCTTTGACCCCCATCATCTTTGACCCTCATCGCCGGGCTTCTGCTGGAGGTGAGTCTGGGATCAATTTGGGTGGGATATCAACCCCCCACCACAAAACCTTCCCTGGGAACTCCTTGGATTGGCCCCTGATCTCCCTGCCCCTGTGTCCTAGCTCCATGGAGAGGCCTCCTGGTTCTCTGATACACATCCTCCCACACCCACCAAGAGCCTGCCCTCCCCTACCTACCCTGTGCCCTACCCTGCCCACTCTCCCACCACTCTGGTTGAGCACTGGGACAGAGGGTGGAGCCAACCATCCTGCCAACTTCAGAGAACTTCCTGGAGCCATTCTGAGCACATATGACCTGCCTTTCTACGCAGGACCACCTGGATTCCCCACCTGCCTGGTGTCTGACCCTCACCACTGGCACTCTACTGGAGTTCCAGGACTCACAAATATCCGCCTATGCCCTTGGGCCATCCTGAGCCCCTGTGGGCTGGATCCTTGACCCCCATCGCTAGGCCTCTGCTAAAGAGGCCTCAGGTGAAGAGTGCCAGGCCCAGGCTAGATGCACCTATCTTCCCATGGGACATCCTGAGTCCCAGCCCTTGGTATCTTTGACCCCCATCGTCGGGCCCCTGCCTGAGGAGAGACCTCCTAGAGAGCTTGGATCACCCAGAGCTACAGACATAGAACCTCTGACCCAACTAAGCCCCCCTGGGTAATACCACAGAGAGAGAGAGAGAGAGAGAGAGAGAGAGAGAGAGAGAGAGAGAGAAGAGAGAGACCCCACCTACACCTACTGGAAGAAGCAATGGGAAGACGGCAATACAAGAAAACACCTAACAATAGAAAGACAAGCATAACACCACCAGAATCTAGGGACTCTACACCAATTAGAACTGAACACCCCAAAGCAGATGAAGCAGAAGAGAACGACTTAAAAATTATCAACAAAAACAAAAAAGGAAATGGTTCAAGACTTGAAAACTGAAATAGAGACAAGAAAGAAAACACATACTGAAGGAATGCTGTAAACAGAAAGACTGGGAAAATGATCAGGAAGTACAGACACAAGCATAGCCAACAGAATACAAGAGATGGAAGAGAGAACCTTCCATAGAGGAAATAGGTTCATCAACCAAAGAAAATCGTTAATCCAACAAATCCTTAACACAAAACATCCAGGAAATGTGGGGCACCGTGAAAAGGCCAAACCTAATAATAATAGGCATAGAGGAAAGTGAGGAAGCCCAGCTCAAAGGAGTAGAAAATATATTCAACAAAATCATTGAGGAAAAGTTTCCCAGTCTGAAGAAGGACATGCCCATGAAAGTACAGGAAGCATACCGAACCCCAAATAGACTGGACCAAAGAAAACAGACCCCTCGACACATAATAATCAAAACACCTAGCATACAGAATAAAGAAAGAGTATTAAGAGCAGCGAAGGAAGAAGGCCAGGTAACATATAAAGGCAGACCTATCAAAATTACTTCTCTATGGAGAATCTCAAGGCCAGAAGGTCCTAGGTAGATGTTCTACATGTACTAAGAGTCCACGGATGCCAGCCCAGGTTACCTGTACCCAGCAAAACTCTCAATCACTATAGACGGAGAAAACAACATATTTAATGAAAAAGCCAGATTTTCACATTATGTATCCTCAAATCCTGCCCTACAGAAAGTTCTGGAAGGAAAACTCCAACCCAAGGAAGTTAACTAAGCTCACAAAGACATAGGCAATTGATAATCCCACTTCACCAGAACCCAAGGGTAAGACAGGACAAATATATTTATGCAGTGAATATAAATTTAAGTTTAAGGATATGTTGCTTTGGAAGAGATTCTATTTTTGTTTCCACAGAAAATGAAAAGCTGTGAGTTCCTTCCAGAGTAATATGATGTGAACAAACAAGAGCCCCTGAAGCAATGTCCCAGGTGATCCAACATCCAAATGAGCTGAGACAATGCAGACTTGCACACGACTATAGCCAGGATTTGGCCAGGTTTCTGGGTTTTCTCAGGATCCCTGTGGCATTGACAGCACCCCCCCCCCCCAAAGAACAAGAAGCAGTTTGGAGTGAATGATACCCAAATTACCAAATATTGTTTATAAATACATATTTTCATTTAAATGAGGTTGGTTATAAATGGTTAATGATCACACTCAACCTCTTTTTTAAAGGAATAAACAGAAATATGATATAGAAATGAATACTATGTATTGGTATGTATTTGGATTTATTAATGCAAATTTAAGGTCATTTGATAAAGGTATATTTCTACTCTTACTTAGGTATTATGTTTATACAGCTCATTTAAAAATGTAATGTGTAATTAAATACAGAGTATAGTCACCATAACAGTCAAAACATATAGTTAGTTAGATTTTCTAGCTATGCAGAGATATATTTCAAATGGATAGATATTCTTCAAACCTTTCAAAGACCTTCTATATATGGTATTTAAAATGGTTTATTAAGTTTTTCATCACCGTGAGACACAACTGGTCCTGGAAACACAAATTACTTCAGAGAGGGTGCTGGGCATCAAAGAAACTCAACATGGAGTTTACTCTCAATATGGTTAGACACGCCATTTGGGCAAGAAACTGCTCTAGCTTGGACTTTTTGCTTGTATGCTGTATAACTGTACATACAGGACCCACAGGAAAGTGACTACTAAACTTGCAAATGACAGTTCTGTAGGGTTCCTGCTCCATGGAAGAGTCTGCCAGACGTTCTGCAGGACACAGAGAAAAATGAGTGACAAACTGCCAATATAGGCAGACAGTTTAAAATTTCCTGCTTCACTGTGAGGTCTGCAAGACACATTGTGGCCTGTGGACTAAAGATGAATGCTCCAGTGTCACATAGGTAACAATGAATGACTGTCTGGGCAGCAAGAGATCTCTTTCCATTCTAGACTTAATATATTAACCTTCTGCAGTCTTTGATGTAGTTGAAGACAGTTATGGTTATATTTTTATATGTTATGATAAAAGTTAGGTTACATATAAGACTTTAGACTCATACAGATAGGATAGAGGATATAATATTTTCTATAAATGTTGCCAAATTTGAATGGACTAAATAGTTCTTACTTGATAACTCATTTTATATATAATCTTACAATGTTAAAGTAAAAGAATCTTTCTTTTTATTTAGACAGAAGAGAGGAGATAAGGGGGAGCTGCCCTTCTGTATATGTTTCTCTTATTGGTTGATGAATAAAACACTGTTTGTCCAATAATGCAGGAAGACAGGCAGGCCTGGGAGATCTGGGCAATTCTGGGAAATGTAGGCAGAAGGAGCCTGCCAGAAGCAGACTACATGTAGCTACCCATGTAAATACAGGTCCAGGCATTCACTGGTAATCCAAAACCAGGTGGCAAGTCATAGATTTATAGAAATGGTTTAATAATTAAGACAGGGATAGCCAATAAGAAGCCCTAGTCTTGGGTCATCAGTTGAAAAATTAACATAACATCTCCTTGTGTTTATTTGGGATTGAGGAGGCTGTGGGACCAGGCTGGTGGGAAAGAACCCCCCTAGAAAAGATATATATTGGATGAACTTATGGACCTATAGATAGACAGACAGGCTGATGGGTGGTCCTAGGTTTATCTGATCCCCAGACTTACCTGTTGCTATAATTCCAGGCCTGAAGGGCAGTAAGGAAGCCTGGATAGTTAAGCCTTCCAATTTCCCAAAGGACAAGCACCTGTCGCCTTTCTTTTCCATCTAAGTCTAATCAAATTGAAAGTCAGAACCATATTAAAAGGCCATGTAAGATCTAAATTCAGACTCATCCATCTCTCATTTAAGCCCCAACGGAGTCCTTGCCATTCCTTAACACAGCAAATCCTCCCCACCTCCTTCACCCCAGAGCCTTTTCACTCTCCACTGACTGAGAAGTCTTTCCCCAGCTCTCCACCTTGCTCTCTGCTTCTATCACCTTCCATGGTGAGGTCAGTTGAGTTCCTTATCAAATATGTCTCTCAGCCACTTCCTGTCCCTTTCTTCGTCTTAATTTTGTGCTGCAGTTGCTATAGCAAACCCATGTCCTTCTATTGTTTTTGACTTGTTTCTTCCACTTAAGAGCACAAACACTGAAAAGACAAGGTTTGATTGATTTTGATGATCCAGGGCTATGTCTTCCACACCTGCAGTATCTCCCTGCCAATAGCTACTCCGTGGATGGATGGATGGATGGATGGATGGATGGATGGATGGATGGATGTTAATCCTGGGCAGTCCTGAAAGGGAGGGAAAGGCCTTATCACACACCTTCCATTGAGTTTATCATATTTTTTTTTAACAAATATGACTGCTGGTTCAGACACAGTCCAAAATTGTAAACTGTCTAACATGGATCCTGGGAACCAAACTCAGGTCCTCTGAAAAGCAGTGCTCTTAACCACCGAGCCCTCTCTGGGTAGTGAAGCATACCCTTCCCAAGTGGATTTAAATGTGCATCAAATCCACAAGGCAGATGTCCTTTCTCCAAGAAGCCTTCCTTAAATCTGCACCTTCATCAGCAAAAACCCAGACTCCCAAAACTGATCAATTGCCTTAAAGAGTAGGAACAATAGCAACTTTTTTCTTAATTTCACCTCCCTTCACTATAACCTTTTCAGATGAGAGGAAGCAGTAGCAGAGACCACTTGGTGCCACTCCACCAGTTTGCAGCCAATATCTGGGCAGTACCAGTCAAAATGCAGGGGATGGTGTGACTTAAGGCATGAATACAGGAGAAGGATGATGAAAGGGAGCCATTGCTTCCAGCCTCAGTTGCCCCGACCAGCAGGGCCTAGTTATTCGTGGGTCGAGGTGGGCTAGAACCTGAAAATAATGGGAGAAAAAGAAGGAAGGAGGCCAAGCAAGGCTTGTCAAGGTCTAATTTTATTAGGCACAAAGAGGAGTTTTTTAAAGCAAAGTGGGGAGGAAGAGGGGAGGGGTAGCTCTGGGGCTCTGGAAATTGTCCCAGGCCATAAACATCAGACCATAAACTTCTGCTTATCTCTGTTCCTGGCATCTGGTTCCTCTCAGTTCCTGGGGTGAGTGGAACAGACTGCTTGTTTAGCAGTTTTCTGTATTACCAAGGTGAGACTCAATTAGAGTTTTAAGGTGTATGTAATTCTGCAAGAGAATGTGACTCAAGGCCGGCTCCCAACACTAAGGAATAAATGGACCCTGCTGGTATGAGGGGTCTGGGGACTGGGATGACAGAAACTGGATCAGGGATCAGTGCCACCTGCAGCAGGGGTAGCTTCCGTTGGTTTTCTTTGGTTGTCACTCTGCTATGGGGACAAAGCTCAGACAGCAGGTCAGGGAAGGGTAGAAAGCATAGGTTGTCTCAGGGAAGAATGCCCTTTTAGGTATTCTTTACAGGATTCTCTCACAGAGGATACTGCCAAGCCAAGACTGCCTCAGACATTATGATCTCCAGGCAAGGTGCTCCACCCAGACAAGGTGATCTTGTACTTTTGTACAGTGGTCCCCAGAAAGATGCTTGCTGCCTGAGGCAGGGTCTTCCAGGACATGATGATCCTGGGTCAGAGGTGTTACACCGGCAAGTTGGGCAGACAAGGCTGACCACGATCAAAGAAAGGCTCAGCTCCTGAGACCGTTGTGATGTGGAAGGGAGAGCTTACTCCCATACATCTGCCCAGGGCCACCCTGAGCAGGGCTACCCCTGCAGCAGCCTGCATTGCCCCAAGGTGTGGAGGAAGCACCAGAGTGATTTGGGGCAGGTAGGTGGTGAAAGGGAGGCAGATGGCCAGGTAGAAGGGCAGGGAGAACAAAGGTGGTGGAGGAAAAAGCAGGCCTGTGCTGCTGCCCTGACCCCTACTTGATCCTACTCTGTATGAGGGAGGGAACAGTGCCTCCACTGAGCCCCATTTCCCCAGGGATAACATCTTTGTGTCCACTGTGACTGAAGCCAAGCAGGTGAGCCAGGTGGGGCAGAAATTCTGCTGTACAACAGCAGAGGCCACTACCTCAGAGGTGAGGCCAGTGGTTCCCCAGGAGGAAGGCTTGATAAAGAGAGCCAAACTCTGATGCTTGTTCTGCATCCATAAAAGGAGGCAAAGAGGAGGAGTGCTTCAGGAGTGGGAGTCAAGCACAACTTCTGGGTCTGATGGGGTCCTTCACTGTTTTGTGAAGAACAAAGTCATGACTCCTGACCTAGCAATGTCAGGAGGTGGGTCCAACCTTTCCCAATAAGACATGATGCAGAAGAGCATATGGAAGATAACTGTGGCTATCTTTGGTCCAAGATGTTCAAATTGCTGGATGCATCCCAGCTGGTGGACCCAATGAAGCCTGAGTTGGGTCTCTAGCAACATATAAAATGGCCATGCTTGTGGATGACTACAACATAAGGACTCAGGAAATAGACACGGGATGATCAGATGTTGAAGGGAAATCTTAGTTATTTATACAGGGAGTTCAAAACCAGCCTGACCTAGAAGCTGCCTCAATATAAATGAATGAATGAATGAATGAATGAATATAAAACGCTATTTTTATCAGGGACAGCAACAGCTGAGTGCCTCTTAGTTAATTGTGTACAAGGGTAAGAGCGTGGAGCCCACTAGTAGAGGCCACTGAAAGACAGAGAATGGAATTTAGGTGTTTTTCTGTAGGCAATAGATGGCAAGGGAAGTGTACATCTACAGTAAGGTGCTTGCGTGTTGGTACTAGGAGAAGGATACTCCTTGTCTTGTAGGCTCATTTTGTGATAGAACAGCTCCAGATATCTGGGGAAGTAACTCTGGGGTCCTGTTTAAAGAAATTGATATAAAATTGGTGAGTAGTGGGTTCAGAGAACACACCCAGGCTGGATCAGCTTCCCCTAGACTTTACTCTCAGCCCTGGACCTTCCCTCCAGGTTGTATATCCTTCCTCCCAGCAAGAAACTTGTCATTTTTCCCTTCACTTCCAGCCTCTGTTCAGTATGCCACAGGGCCGTTGTCTCACTAATGCTTGTACTCTAGGGAGACCATAGTCAGGAGGTCTCAAGGAAGCCTGCCACTGGGACTTCAGGATGGGGATGGTGATATCACTGGGGAAAATGATAGGATTGTCTTCTAGGTGTCAAATCGGGACATGTCACGGAGGCAGGGCAGCTAATACAAGGCAAACCCCACAAAGACATCGGCCTCTCGACTTCAAAGCCATTACATTGAGTCACCTGTTTCTCACAGGTCTCTGTAGAACCTCAGAAACAGGCCCCTGTGGGCTTCATAGTTCACAGGAAAACATGGGATACTTTGGCCACTCCAGCAGTAGAAGACGTAGAAGACTGACTAGCATCCAATGCAGGCCAGGCTTCCAGAGGCCTGAAACTGCAAGGAGGTCTGAGAGGGATGTTCTATTCCCAAGGGTTGATGTGGGGATAGAGGACTTATGTCTAGAAGCCCATTCATACATCCTCCCTTCCTTGGAAATCTAGACACTTCCCCACTCAACCATGTGCTTTGTATAGACTTGCCCATTTTTCCAGGCTTCCCTCTTTTTAAACAGCCGATCTATATTCTCAATCAAGCATCAGTGACAAGGTGCTCCACCAATATCTGTTCTTTTCAACTTGATCCTGTGCTCAGTCCAATCCGGATATTCCTTATTTTGTAGATACCAATAATGAGGCACAGATAGGGTATGCCATTTGCCCCAGGCCCTATAGAACAAGTGACAGAATATAAGATCAAAGATATGTGGTTGACCTTTAATCATTCCTTCCTTGCACAGCCCCAGCTGCGAGCACATAGACTGGACAAGCTGGCGAGAGGAGCAGTGCCGTGGGTGAATCCTTCTGGGACGATACAAATGGATGTCAGAGGGCAGGCAGGTGAGGTTTTGTTTTCCATGGAGAACTAATTGGAAACAATTGTATCCATCAAAATGTGTGATAGGGAGCTTGATAGCAGTAGCACCTCTTCTTGGTCTAACTGGGTAAAGAGCAAGACATATCACTTCCCTGAGTCTCAGGAAACAGAGAGAAAGCTAGGACCTATCTCATAGGCAGTCCCATGCCACCTGATGCCCATGTGATCACTACCTGGTGCCATCAGAAGCTACAGTAGGACTGCACTGGGGTGGCTGCCAGATGCCAGGAGCCATGCTTTCTTACTCTGACTCCTCAGAGTGACTGCAAACATACTCCAGCTCCTACACAGAATCCCAGTAGCATGTGAAAGGCAGAAAACAGCCATTCATCCCTTTTACCTCTGTGAGACTGTTAGAGCCTTCCACTGTCTGTGTCCCAGGTTCCCCCTTCAGCAAAACATGGATATAGCCACTTTCTAGAAGGCTGATGCTTCACTTGTGTTTGTCTGCTCTCTGTGCAGGCTCTGGGAAGGCCTGTGAAGGCAGTGCTGGCTCCTCAGCAGGGACAGCTTTCTGCTAACTGTAAACAAGACCTGGCCACCCCTAGGGGAAGAGCAGATGCTTGCCTGCAGTTGTTTACTGTTAACCAATCAGTCCTGAGAGAGGACTGCTTGGCCTCCCAGAATTCCTGACAGTGGCTGAAAGTGGCTTCCAGTCTGAGGCAGAGGGCTTAAGGCCTGGAGAATCTCAGGAGGCATTTTCTTTCCTAAAGCTCTCTAAGAGTCTTGCTTATCACATGGGGTGTAGTCAGGTGGGTGGAGGAGGAGAATGCAGCCAAACCAGTCTGCTTTGTCATTCTTTGTCCCCTTCCTCCCCTTCCTCCCCTCCCACCCTCCACCCACACACCCACACATCCCTTTTAGGGCACCCTAATGTCCTGGCATGGCCAATCCCCACAAGCCATCAAGACCAACCATTTCCCCCTCAGCTTCCTTCCCATCTTCCTCTCTGCTGCAGGCTTTTAAAACCCAAGTGTAGGCAAGGAGGACGATTGTGACCTTCATTGCTCCTCTCTGAGGATCCAGCCTTCACCTGAGTTCAATGTCATGCTTGACTCCCCACATCTTGCCACCTTCAAGTCAGAGCAGACAGTGAGGTGGGTGGTGCTGTTACCATCTCAGTATCTAGGGACCATATCCTATTTAGGATCTTCGATTCTGTGATTACATAGTTGCTAGGTTTGTGGTCAGACATGCTGTTTAAAAGGACAATGAGGTGGATTGCTGGGTATTAAAGAAGGCATTAGAAGAATTGTTAAAGCCACACACGGCAGGGGCTCCAAGGAAAGTGCAGGCTCTAGCACAGAAACAATATGGCAGGTGTCTGGAAAAAAGAAATACAGTGGCTGACAGGTAGTGCTGTTGCAGGCCTTTAATTCCAGCAGGCAGATCTCTGTGAATTTGAAGCCATCACGTTCTGCAGAGTGAGTCTAAGAACAGCCAGGGCTAGACAGAGAAACCCTGTCTCTAAACAACAAAACAAAAACAACAACAACAAGAATGAGAAACAACTTTGAACTTCTTGGGGAAGGAGAAGTTTCATAGCAAGAGCTCATAGCCTACTATCTGCCTCTACCCACGAATCACAGGAAACAGGACATAAGAGTAGTAGCCACTATGTCCACTTTCACCAACACCCCTCTATGTATTGAGGCAACCTGCAGCAGCCTTAAGCGGCCTCCAAGAGCATCTTTGAGAACACTCCCCCTCCTCCAGCCTAGCATTTCTAGACTAATCAGGCTTGAATTCCTGACAACAAGGAATCTTTGTGATCGTTGCTGCTCATGGCACCCGTTCTGGGACATTTTGATCATGGAACTGGTACCATAGGCTAATAGAGACTCACTCTAGTTTAATCCAACTGTTCCCTGTCCCTGAGTTCTATGGAATCCATGCAGGTGCAGAACCCATGTGTCATTGATGGTCCAACGCATGTAAAGAACCCATCTTCAGGACTGTACCTTCTTCAGGAGGCAGGTTGGCATGGTAGGCTATGAGACTGGTTAGGAATAGAAGATAGGAAAGAGAGAGAGAGACAGAGAGAGAGAACATAAAAGAGGGAGCCGATATTGGTTTGAAGATAAAATTGAACATAAAGAAAGGTCTAGAGAACTACAAGAGTGCTCCCAACTAACAATTTGAGCTTCCGTGGAAAGGCTATCATAAATGCCCTTCCCGGAGAGTGAGATCAACAACTAACTTCTCCATGGAGCCCTCAACTAATGCCTGTTGGAAACAGGAGCAAACACCCATACATAAACACTGAGTCGAACTAGAACCCAGATGCAGATGGAGAGGACAAGACCATGGGGAAGAAACACATAGAGACAGCTTACCTGAACAAGGAGGAGCCAATGGCCACTAGACTGATAGCTGGGAAGCCAGCATGGGACTGACTCAGGCCCCCCTGAATATGGGTCTCAGCCAGAAGGACTGAGCAGTCTAAGGGATCTCAGACAGTGGAGCCAGGATGTATCCCTGATGCACAAAAGGACTTTGCAAACATATCCCCCATGGAGGGATAACTGCCTTAATCTAGAGACAGGAGAGAAGCCCTAGTCCCTACTTCATAGGACCTGTCAGATCTACATGACCCCAACTGGATGGCATTCCCATACATATGGAATTGGGGTGGGGGGATGGGAGGGGAGGGTGGGTAGAGTGCATGTGAGAGGGCAGAGAGGGTAAAAGGGAGGGAAGGAGGGAGGGAGGGAAGGAAGAAAGGAGGGAAGTAGGGAGGGAAGTAGGGAGAGGGAACTGGGATCGGCATGTAAAATAAAAAATTAAATTAAAAAAAAAATGCTTTGACTCCAAAATTTAAGTTCAAGGACAAATTACTGGGGAAAAGGATTTCTATTTTTGTTTCCACAGAAAATGAAAAGATGTGGATTCCTTCCAGACTAATGTGGTTTGATCAAGCCAGACCGCCTGAAACAGAGTACAAGGTGATCCTACATTCAAAACAGCTGGACAAAGCAGCCCTACAGACTACAGCCAGGATATCTGAATCTTCTTCGAATCCCCAAGACAGCGCCCCTTACCAGCAGGAAGTAGTTTGGAAAGAACGACGCCCAAATTCCCAAATATTGTCTATAAATGTTTGTTTTCATTTAAATGGACTTTGTTATATAAAATAAAATAATAAAAAAAATAAAAAAATTCTTTATTATGTATGTTTGGTGTTTTGATTATTATGAAGTGAGAGGACTTTCTTTTGTGGTCCACTCTACTTGGTGTTCTGTAAACTTCCTATGCTTTCATTGGCATGCCTTTCTTCAGGTTGGGAAAGTTTTCTTCTATGAAATTGTTGAATGTATTTTCTGCACCTATGAGTTGGTTTCTTCACCTTCTTCTATGCATATTACATTTAGGTTTGGCTTTTTCTCAGTGTCCCTAATTTCCTGGATGTTTTGTGTTAGGGATTTGTTGGATTTACCATCTTCTTTGGTTGATGAATCTATTTCTCATAATGTATCTTCAGTGTCTGAGATTCTCTCTCTCATCTCTTGTATTCTGTTTGTTATGGTGCTTCTGTAGTTCCTAATAATTTACCCCACTTTTCTATTTCCAGCATTCCCTCAGTTTGTGTTTTCTTATTCTAATTTTTCAGTTTTCAGGTCATAAATATGAATTGTTTCCTTCATCCATTTTATTGTTTAAGTGGTTTCTTTAAGAGTTTTGTTGATTTCTTGCATTATTGGTTTGCTTTTTTCTTCCATTTCTTTAAATGATTTTGTCATTTTCTCTTTGAGGGTCTCTATCATCTTCATGAAGTTGTTTTTAAGGTTTTTCTCTTCTGCTTCATCTGTGTTGGGATGTTTAAGTCTTGCTGGTGTGGAGTTCCTACACGCTCTGGGCATCATATTGATCTTTCTGTTGTTGGCTGTGTTCTTATTCTGTCATCTACCAATGCCTTCTTCCAGTGTGAACTGGTGGTGTCTCTCACTCTCTCTCCCGGTTGGTATGGGACCAAGGTTTTCTTCTGGTGTGTGCAACCAGCTCCAATATTCTGATGGCTTTCTTCTTTGAGGGAGGAGGTGGGACTAGCGTGGAGGTGGCAGACTCTGGATTGGCTGGTATGCTTGTACCAGTTACCCTAAGCACAGTCCCCAGTCCTTAGGAGGCTCTGAGCAGGGCACTGGAAAGTGGGCTCCTTCCATGAGTGGAGGCAGGACCAGGATGCTGGCAGACTTTGCTGGAGCCTACATTTTTATATTCTTAACCTTGGACTCTTCGGAGAGTCCATTTCATACATTTTCATGCTTCAAAGCCCACATAAAGGAAATTCATCTGGAAATTCCCATGTCACATAGTGAGAATTGTTAAAATGGAGGTAAAAGAGTGAGTGAGAATTGTGATCCATGAAGTTGTAAAGCAGCAATGGTTGTCATGCCGTGTACATAATTTTTCATTTCCTTTCCATTTATCCATGCTAAAATATGTATACCCTTCATCTTACATCATATCAATAAGTACCTTTGTCACTCAATTGCCCTCCTTTGGAACACTTATATGTCATGCAAATGTCACGAGGCCAGCAAAGCTGAGCCACATGATGGTCACTGTTTCACCTTTGGTGTTCCCAGGAGTATTGCTTCTAAGTTTTCCCAGAAGAGTCCTAAGCATACTACCCATCCATTTTTTAGGACCAGTCTATTTGAAAGTCTTCCTTAGGCTTTAGATGTTGTGACATACGTAAAGAAGCCTGAGATCTCTTCATGATGCTCTGAGATATTCTTGAAACTTCTGCCCATCTACTTACTCATAAAAATACAATCAGAACAAAATGCAAACTTCTTATTATATGCTCAGGTGATTATTTGGCATATACAGCTAGCGGTATCTCTGCCATACACAGGGGCTGCTATTGATGGGGAGAAATTGGTGTGGAAAGATGCACATCAACTACCAAATAGAAGACAGACATGTATTAAAAAGATTATATACTATGTCCAAGTTGGCTTTATCCCTAAAATGCATGCAGCATTGGTTCATCATACACAAGTTAATAAATGTAATAAAGTGATATGTTAATAGTTGCAGAAAAAGCCTTTGAAAAAAATCCAACATACTGTCTTGATAAGTGTCCTAGAGAATGTAGGAGTAGAAGAAATATACCTCAACCCAATAAGGCTATAAAAAGAACTGACAGCTAACATAATCCTTGATGAGCAAATGCTTGAGTCAACTCCATTGAAGTCAAGAATGAGACATGGAGTTCCCCTACCTCTGCTGCTTTTCAACATTTTACTCGAGGCAATAACTGGGGCAAGAAGGCAAGAGAAGGAAATTAATGGGATACAGTAGGAAAAGAAGAAGTCAAATTATCCCTCATTGCAGATGATAAGAAACTATACATTAGAGATCCCAAATTTCTATATGAAAACTTCCAGAAACAATAAACACATTTAACAACGTTGTCGTATACCCAATTAACTCAAATAAAACAAACGCTTTGTTTATTCTATACAGATTAAACAATGAACACACAAAGAAAGTGATCATGCACACACTAGCATCCACAATAGCCTCCAAGAAAATGAACTATCTAGGAGTAAACCTAATCAAGGAAGTGAGGGGTCTCTACATGTCGATCCCAGTTCCCTCTTCCTCCATACCTCCCTCACTTCCTCCCACCCTCCCTCACTCCCTAACTTCCTCCCTCCATCCCTCTTACCCTCTTTGCCCCCTCACATGCACCCTGTCTACCCTTCCCTCCCATTCCCCCACCCCAATTCCACATGTAGGGCAATGTCATCAAGGTGGGGTCATGTAGATCTGTAAACTCATTTGAACTAGGGACTAGGGCTTCTCTCCTGTCTCTAGGTTAAGGCAGTTATCCCTCCATGGGGGATGTGTTCCCAAAGTCCTTTTGTGCACCAGGAATACATCCTGGCTCCACTGTCTGAGGTCCCTTAGACTTCTCAGTCCTTCTGTCTGAGACCCATATTCAGGGGGGCCTGTGTCAGTCCCATGCTGGCTTCCCAGCTATCAGTCTGGGGGCCGGTTAGCTCCTCCTTGTTCAGGTAAGCTGTCTGTATGTGTTTCTGTAACCTGGTCTTGTCCTTTCCCTCTGCATCTGAATTCTAGTTAGACTCAACGTGTTATTCTTAACCATGATGCTCTTTTTTTTTTTTTTTTTTTTTTTTTTGCCTAATTGGCCAACTTGCAGTAACTATGTTTGGCCAGCAGGTGGCAAAGGTTTACTGCCACACACAGTGTGGCGACAAGATGAAGTCCACCTGGTTTGTTTCTAACTTGATAGATTCTGTGAATTCTAAGCAAAACTTTCTGGTAATTCATATCAAGTGATTTTTTTTTTCCGGAAAAGGAAAAGGCGAGGCTCACGTCAATCACAGAGAATCCATGGAGAATCCACAGAGACTCAAGGGAGCCCCTATAGTTTGGCAGTGTAGCAGGCAGGCAGCCAGGCCCTCACCCCCACTTCCAATCTCCAGTTCTCTGAGTTGCTCAAAGTTATCAGCTCTGCTCACACCGCAGGAGAATGTAGCCAGCAGAGGGGTGGCCGTGGGGGCAGGCAGTGAGCAGTTACCATTGGGAACCTGCTCCCAGGAGCTGAAAAACCGGGCAGCTGGGGAAGCATGTGGGCAATGGCGGACTAACTTCAGGAGTCAGGTCTGTGGTTGAGGAGGAAGCCAGTATGTGCTAGCAAGGGGAAGAGAGGGGCAGGAGCTAGCACTCAAGTGCTCAAGGGCATCTAATTGAAGGGACTAGCAGAGGGGCAGAGGGAGAGGGAGGGGTTTAGGCGCAGATGTCTTGCTGGCTCTGTGAAAAGCACACTTTGGACACCATATATGGATGCACAGATTGAGATACGTGGGATGAGGTTAAATGCAGATTAATTTTATTCCAGAAGAAGTCCCTCACATGAGAAACCGGTGACCCGCAGCTTCTAAGGATTCACACCCAGGCTGCTCTCCTTGACCCCACTGAAACCAAGAGAGAACCCTGGGGTCAGGACCTCAAAATTAACCTCAACTTCATCACACCAAAGGCCACGCCCCTTTGGTGTGGTCATTGCTATGGGTACAAGCATATGTGGGGTGTGGTGGAAGGCTCACTACAAGTTCTTTGTTACTTCTTGCTCTTATCTAGCTAGCTGGAACAGCATGATGCACCCAGGGCATGGAAGGAAAAAGACCAGATAACATATAAAGGCAGACCTTTTAAAATTGCACCTGACTTTTCCATGGATACTCTCAAGGCGAAGGTCCTGGATAGATGTTCTAGAAGTACCAAAAGTCCATGGATGCCAGCCCAGGCTACCAGTCTACCCAGCTAAACTTACAATCACTATAGATGGAGAAAACAAGTTATTCAATGACAAAGCCAGATTTTCACAATACGTATCCTCAAATCCTGCCCTACAGAAAGTTCTGGTAGGAAAATTCCAACCCAAGGAAATTAACTATACTCACAAAGATATAGACAATAGATAATCCCACTTCACCAGAACCAAAAAGAAAAAGCTTGGCATATATACTCACAATACCACCAAAACAAAAAAAAATCTAAAACAAACAAGAATTAACAATCAATGGTCCTTACTTTCGATCAACACTAATGGTCTTAACTCACCTATAAAAAAGACACAGGGTAACAGAATGGATACCAATGCAAAATCCATCCTTCTGCTATATAGAAGAAAGAGATCTAAGCTTCAAAAACAAACAAGACCTCAGGGTAAATGGTTGGGAAAAGTCTTCAAATCAAATGGACCCAAGAAGCAAGCTGGTGTATCTATCCTAATATGTAACAAATTAGACTTCAAATTAAAATCAATCAAAAGAGATGAAGAAGGTCATTTCATGTTCATCATAGGAGAAATCTATCAGCACAAAGTTTTGAACATCTAGGCCCCAAATACAAAGACACCCACATTCATAAAAGAAACGCTACTAAAACTCAAAGCTCACACAAGACTTCACACACTCATAGTGGGAGACTTCGACACACAACTCTCACCACTAGACAGGACCACCAATCAGAAACTCAACAAAGAAACAAAAGAACAAACAGAAGTTATGTCCCAAATGGGTTTAACAGACTTCTATATAACATCAATCCAAATACAAAAGAATATGCTTTCTTCTTGGCTCATATGGAACCTTCCCTAAAATTGACCAATACTGAGCAACATGAGAAACCTTAACAGATACAAAAAAACAAAAAACAAACAAACAAAAACCAAAACAAAACAAAACAAAAAAACAAAATTGGAAAATTGAAATAGTCCCCTGTATCTTATCAGGCCAATGTTCATTCAGGTCCCTTCCCTTGAGACAACTTTTTGCTTAGTAAAGATTAAACCCTGCCCCAAAACGTTAATATATGCTAAAGAGGCAAACTTGGCAATGAGTCAAGTCAGGCACAAAATTATTAGAAGAGTGGTTCTTTTAAAGCCCAAGGCTTTGAAGATTATAAAGAGGTGAAGGGGTTTGGGTGCATGGTATGTTATTTCATCAAATGGGAGAAGAGTGGGCTTACTAATAGCTACAGATAACCCAGTAATACTGTAATACAACTTGACAGAACAAGATGGCACACTCCTTCAGATGTTCTCTTTCATGGAAGAGTCTCCAAGACATTCTGCAGGACAAAGAGAAAAATGACTGATGAACTGCAACACAGGCAGACAGTTTCCAATTTCCTGCCTCCCTGAGAAGTCTGCCAGACACTCTAGGCCTATGGGCTGAAGATGGATGCTACAACATTACAGATTAACTTTGGATGGCTTTCCAGCCAGTGAGCTGTCTCTGCCAATACTAGAGTTTATCTATTCTCCTTTTGAGAACGTTGATGCAGTTGAAGTCAGATAGTTATGATGATGGTTTTCCTTAGCTATGATATTTGTTAAATTACATATAAAACTTTAGAGTCACAAAGATAGGTGATAGAATATTTTTATTACATTTTGCCAGTGGACTAAATATTTGCACTTTGCAGATGTGATCAATTGCCTACAGTGAGACATTATGTAGACAGAGAGAAAGAGACAAAGAGAGAGAGACAGGCAGGCAGACAGACAGAAAAACAGACAGACAGAGTGTGGTTTATGTTTGTTCTTAGATCTCTCAACTGTGAGTAGTCTTTTTCCATTCCATCCAGGGAACCCCATGTGAGAAGAGGCAGCAATGCAGGCAAGAGCCTGAGGGGATGGAGGACACCAAGAGAAAAAGACCCTCCAAATCAAGTGAGCAGAGTTTATATGAACTCACACAGATGAAACAGAAGACACAGGTGTAATCCACTATACTTTGTGTCACCATCTCCCACAAACTGACACAGAGACTCAAAATTAATCATGAAACCTGGGCCTTGATTAAGCTTTTTCCCAATTAGCTCTTATACCTTAAATTAACCTATTTTTATTATTCTATGTTCTGTCACATGCCTCAGGTCCCTCTCTTCTGAATTATATGTCTGACTTCCTCAGTGTCTTACAGGTTGGTGTCTCCTAAGCACATGAGTTCTTTACTCTGCCCAGAATTCCTTTATTTTTTACTATTCAGAACTTTATTAAACCAATCACAGTGATACCTCTTCACACAGCATGAACATGTATACATTCATATATATATTAAAGTTCCTTGGCATTAAACTCAAATTATTAGGCTTGACAGCAAGTGCCTCCACATCTGAGCCATCTCACCCTCTCCATTTATCTATGTTTGCAATGACCTGTTGTGAGTATGCACTGAAGAATATCGATACGTGATGTTTAGTATAAACTCAGGCAATATCATATTTGAGTTTCAGTATGGAGTGTTTGTTTTCCATATTAATTCACAGGTTGTTTTATTAGTGGCCAAAGCGAGCCAAGTCATGCTTATTCCTGATCCCTTTTGGCCTGGACCTAACGCATGGTCTCGATAATTCCCCATACTCTATATATACGTTCAGCCTGAAATGTCAGTTCAATCTTACCTGAAATTCTTTTGTTTTTAGAGCTGAGCACTGAGTATGAGATCATTGGTCAAATATTCCTCCCAACAAAGTACTAATTCACCTTCTCTCAGGAGATGTTAAAGTCTTGTAATTCTTCGTCTTGGAGTAGGACTTTGTTATTTCTCCAGTTCAGATTGAAGGGTCAAATGATGCTATGTAGCTTTGGTCTGTAATACTTTTGTAGAAAATCTTTTATTTAATAAAACAGCTTGATCTTTAAAGACCGACAATATTTAAGAGAAAAGCAGGCTTTATTTTGCCAAAGGATGTTCTAAAGAGTTCAAAGCATACTCCATAGGTGTGGAGTAAGATGATGAAAAGAAGAAAATCTCAGCTTTCTACCCTGAAACAAAAAGATGTTTTTCATTTTCAAAAAGGCACAAGCTATTTTTCCACACCATTAAGCTCTGTGCTCTTCTTATAGATGAACATTGAAGAGTTACAGATAAACAATACTTTCCACAGTGATACAACAGGTATCTATTAAACAACCTTAAAATTGGGTAAAATCCCTTCCAAGTATTCTCCTTTCTTATACACGAATCAACTTTACCCACCTCATTTTGGAATCCAAACAAAATGAGAATGGTCTTTATTACAGGAGAAGGGTAATCAGTATCCAAACTAAAGGTGAGAAATCTGAGGCTGCAAATTATAGCAAGAGGGAATATTGACATACATCCCAACAGAAGCCACTGCCATTGCACTGCCACACTGTTTTATTGATGTGATCCTGCTAAGTTGTGTGGTCACCGGTGATGTCTGTTGTTGGTAAAGTACGTGCTGCTGCTGCTGCTGCTGCTGCTGCTGCTGCTGCTGCTGCTGGACTGAGTACTCAGTGGGGACGTCCACATGCTGCAAATAGCTTAGCTGGATCCTGGAGGGCAAGTGTGCAGTCCTAGGCCAGTCCTCTCTGTATGTGAATGAGCACAGGTTCTTGTCCCCTTGCAGCTGGTTGTGAAGCTTTGAAGAGGCATCTGCAGGCAGCAAAGTGTCACTCCTCTGTGGTACTTTAGCTCTCCAGAGAGGTCTGTACTTATAGTCTGGGTATTTCTGTCTTCTTCAGTTTCTGTGCTTCTTGGAAAAATGGACTTTTTTCAGCTTCTGTAAGTGATTTCCACTGGTATCCCAGTTGCTTACTGATTTCTGTATTTTCCATACTTGGATTCTCCAGGACTAACTTAAGCCTCTGAGTCCGAGACCACCATTAATGCATTCATGGGACACTTGATGTGGCCCTCCATCCCCTCTAATTGATTGTCACCAGTCCCAAAGCACCTCTTTTCTCCAGAGGTGAAGACACCCTGTGGCTGTAAAGCTTAACTGTAACATTCAGGATTCAATATGCTGAACATGGTTGATGAATTATGTTGTAACCAAGATTAAGACAGTGAGGTTTGGAGTGGAGGAGGGCTGTAGGGAGAGACAAACACACACCCACTCACACACACACACACACACACACACACACACAGAGAGAGAGAGAGAGAGAGAGAGAGAGAGAGAGAGAGAGAGAGTAGGTATAGGGGAACAGAACAAAACTTGACATGTAAGAGCTAAAGCTTCTCCACAAAATGTGTTTGTTACAAAAATTTGTTACTTAAAGTTTGTAGCAAAATATTCATCTCTCCTCCTCCAGCACCTCCCTTAGCCCAGCCCCCAAAGTAATAACCATGCCAGAACCATGTAGACCTATGCAATGTCAACCAAAACCACTCTAATTTAGTGACTGTTAGATGCGGTGTTTCTACACTTGTAAAAATGCATCACTACCTCTATCACTACACATTGAGGTACAACAATGTACCTGTAATGAAAGTGATTTTTATGATGGACTAATATGAGAAACTGAAAAACAAAACAAAAACAAATGAAACTAAAAACCAAAACCTAAAAAGGGGGGTAGGGTTGGCAGTGAAAGGAATAACCATGAAAGCTAACATTTGTATCCTACTCCTCTAAGGAAATGTAACACTGAAAACACAAATTAATAGTACAACTTGGTTCAATGCTCCAATACAAATATGTATGTTTTGCTAGAGGGAAAAACCAGTTGTACAGCACATACTGGGTTTTGAAGATAGGAAAAAACTAGGTTATGTTTTCTACAAGGTTGACCTGAGAACTTATAATACCTAATGATTTTTGCAGTAGGTACACAGGTAATAGTTTCTTTAATCACTTCTTTTGTGTAAAGGTCTTCAGCCTTCTCTTGTTAAGGTTAGGTGACAGAATGCCTTCTGACTCAACAATGTCTATCTTCAGAGTGCCATCACTGCCTGCTTAAAACAATTATAGCTGGACTTGTTAAATGCTAATATTTTTTCAAATAAGGAGGACATAGACAAGGTCATTGGACCTTCACTTGAGTATCCAGTTGCCCGTCCAACTGGTTGTAGGTGCATAGGTCCTAATTCTATGAGACCATGAGGTTTTATGGGTATATAGGTTAAACATGAAAATGAGGAGGAAGTCCACCTACACAGCATTGAAAACCATTATATAAAATGTATTGCCTAACATCTCTCCTTAGAAACTTTCCACATAACAAATGATGGCTTTATTCACTACTTTTATGTCTCATGGTATATGAAAAAATTTAAACCAAGATGGATACTGTAAAATTATATATATTAACATCAAGTATATCACACACACACACACACACACACACACACACACACACACACACACAAAAATGCCTAAATATATTTTTGGTTGTCAACACTCTGATTAACAGCACTATATTGAATATTGTCTATCTTTAAAGTCAAGCTGTTTTATTAAACTAAAAAGTTTTCTACAAAAGTTGCAGACCAAAGCTACATTTTGAGGGTCTGGTTAAGCATCAGAAATGGAATAGGCATAGCAACAAGCCATATAGGTAACTGATGTCCCAATACTTAAGAGTCATGTATACAGAGTGACTGGAATAATACAGAGGGGATTGAATTATCCTATCAACTAAATTGGCAGATTTTAATCTGAGGAACCGCTGTACATACCTCCTTTTGGTTATTATAAACAAGCTTAAAATGAAACTGAAGACCACACATCAGCCTACAATACTTTGCTCTGGAAACCTCAAGGGACTATATAGACTTATTGTTGACACTAGGTTTCTGAAGTTTTATACCCCAACATTTGATCTGTTTTATACCCACAACCTATCATCTTAACCCCCCCAAATGTTCTCATTATAATTTATGTATCAGTAAGTGATCTTCTTCACACACTTCCGAATGACTGAGTAAGCATAGGTTTCCTCCAAAATATAGGTTGGAGCCTAAACTTTAGCATCATTTACACTAGGTACAATGCAACATGGAGTATTATTTAGACAGTCGTGGGGTTTATTGAGCACCTTGAAACAAATAAGTCCTCCATATGGTCTTAAAACCTTTGAGCTTTAGTCGATTTTGAAAACTATCTAGTGTAAGCACTAAATTATAGTCACTGTTTTGTGTAAATTAATTAAAAGATTGTTGTCTAGATTTCAATGATACAGTGACACTAACATACTTTTAAGGGTTGGGATTTTGTTTGTTTTTGTTTTGTATGACAGGTTTTCTCTGAGTAGCCTTGCTGTCCTGGAATGTGCTCTGTAAACTGGGCTGGCCCTGAAGTTACAGAACCCACCAGTCTCTGCCTCCTGAGTGCTGGCATTAAAGGCGTGCACCACTTCTAGCCAGTGATTGGGTTTTATGCCTGTGTTACAGCACTGTTTTAATGCCAATCACAAAATTAGGGTTCCATCAGCTTTTTAACAGATTTCTAACTCAACTGAGTGCCAATATATCCATCCCAATGAATACTAAGTATCTTTCTCTGGAAGGTGTCTGCATGCATTCTTCATCATCTCTTTTGTTATTTTACCTTTCTGTGAAATTTATGCAAATTGTTAGTTAACTAAGAACTGTCCACATTCCAGAACCAGGAGGTTCCTACCCTCATCCTCACCCTGCCTAATGTCTTAGCAACAATGCCCTCCTATCACCAGGGCCAAGGTGACATATTTCCTCTGTCCCCACCTTACCCAGATTTTCCATATGTAAATGTACCATATCCCTACCTCTCCATAAATCTGACATCTGATCCTGCCAATGTGTCCATCCTCACTCAGAGGTACCCACTTTTCAAATTGGTGAAGTCTGTTAGGTGGTATCATTTCTGTGACATTCCTAGACCCTCATCACCTACTCTGTGGCTACAAAACGTTCACACAAACACGTGTAGATACAGGACAGTGATCTCATGATTACTTTGACTGTCCAGACTTCTTCTTCCTCAGATACAGAACTGCTTACAAATTATGTTCCTTCCCCTCCTTTATGGACCTCCATGCAAGGGAAGCTTTGTAGTTCCTTCTGGCTTCAATCTCAAGCAGTGCTCTCCCTAGAATTTCCGCCGCCTTCTCCAGAATGTGTACCACTATGCCCACTTTTACTTAAGCACTGGAATTGGTAGCTGAATTCTTGAACATTTTGAGAGCTGCTTCTCTTTACTATCTGCTGCTGTCCCCACCACAATTCCCTGATAATTCCTGTTCTGAACATCTTCATGGCCATAGCAAAAAGTCAAAACCTGAGCATGGACTACAGTACCAGTATCTGGGAGGAAATTCCAGATAATACGCAAAGTGGCCTACAGAACAGATCATACAGAAACAATCAGATATGCACATTAATAATTCATAATATGCAGAGAAATGGACCAAATTGCATGAGATTTCAGTAAAATGACACAGGATAAATCTATGGTGTAAATACCAACTATCCTAGTTCTTGTTGTGTATTTCCAGAAACAGTACATTAGAACCCCTGAATTGTGTCAGTGAGCATCTTTTTCCTTTAGAACAAATATGTGCCCATTTAATCAGGCAGGAAGTAAAATTGAGTTAGGATTAGCTAATTATCTTTAAAGCAGCCTTTTCTTATCTCTGAAATAAACACTTGTTGCTCCCTGGACTCTCCCTACTGATCTGGGAATTCTGAGACCCTTTGTTCCCTGATATTTGCATTTCATACTGAAGATGCCCCCTCAACACACACACACACACACACACACACACACACAGAGAGAGAGAGAGACAGAGACAGACAGACAGAGACAGAGAGACAGAGAGACAGAGAAAAGCAGAGAGAGACAGAGACAGAGAGACAGAGATAGAGAGACAGAGAGAGGACCATTAGGGGAAAACCTCCTATGGTAGTTCTCTCCTTGTCAGCTGTCTTAGCAAACCTGACTATCAGACATCAGCACCTACTTGTTAGAAAAATAAGGAAAGCTCCACTCAATAAAGTCTAAGTTTTCTAACCCACAACCAGACCCCCATATTCTGATTCTGTCAACCTTAGTCAAACATTTTCAGAGGTAGTTCAAATACCATGTTAGTAAAGAATTCCCTAAATATTAGTAATGGTAAACATTAACATCAAAGTACTGTGAGGTTGGGAAAGAAAATCCTGAGAGACTATTATGTGGGAAGAGAAGATGTACTCTGTTGAAGTGGTAGTCCATAAGCATGAAAATTGGAACAGAGAGGATTTGGAGAAGTGAACCAAGTTAAAGAAAGGGGCATTTCCATGAGGAAGGTCTACATGTAACTTCTGCCCAACCAAGTAAAGGATATGGGAGGCCATGACTGCCCGGTTCCACTGTAAGCCAGGACACATTCCTGCAAACACAACTCTGCTTTCCTGTGCACAGATTTGGTAGGAAGAAACCTGTTGAGAGGCAGCCAGGAAAGCTGCAACACTGGGGTGGCTCCTGAGACCCTGAGAATAGGACTTTCTACATCTGCTCAGGGGGTTGCTGTGATCATTCAGGAGAGGGAGGATGCAAAACCCAGTCACCATGTAATGATCGACACATCTCTCCTAAGATCCCAATAAAGAGCATAAATAACCTTTCACTACAGGAGGGTTGTCATTGGGACAGAAACACAAGCCATAGGTTCGAGGTTGTCCCTGTCCACTGTGTCCTGGACCCTCACATAGTCCACAGGGAAGCCCTAAAGACCAAATCCACATGTTCCCTCATAGTCTGGGCAGGATGAGCTTACACTCACCTGCCACAGGGGGAAGGATACATGGGAAGTCAGGGATCCCCAGCCTGTGCATGGCTAGGGATGGAGACTTGGGAGGTACCCAAATGCTGACACTGAAGCTGCTGCTGTCTGGGAGAGACAAAGTAGAAAACTCTTCCCATTGCATGGGAATGAAGGGCTGCCTGCCTGGCTGGCATCCCACACACCAAAGCTCTCAGTGGAAACCTAATGCCATGATGCAACAGAGTTAGTATTGCTATGCTCCCCAGACAAGGAGGCAAGTTGAAGTAGCACCTGGAGAAGATAATTTCCTGCACCTGTTGGAAGTACAGAATGTGGTGGAGGTTGAGACAGATTGTTTATACCCTGGGGCTGGAAGGAGACAGTCTTACAACATGTAGATCTGGTAGGATGAGACACTGCATGGGGACCATGGCAGGTTCCATGATGGGTGAGGGTGACTGAGTCAGGGGACAAAAGTGCCAGGCACACAGAGATTAAGTGAGAAGTGAAGTTTTATTAGAAACTGGAGGGAGGGGGAAGGAGAGAGAAAAGAGGCAAAGAGTTACAGAGATAGAGAGAGGACAGAAGGTAAGAAGGAGATAGGAAACGCCCTGTCTGCCCCAGGGGAACAGTGAGAAGAGAGAGCAGGAAGAGAGCTGGAAAAGCAGAAAGAGAAGAGAGCAGAGGGACAGGAGCTAGAAAGAGAGCTTAAGTGGGCAGAGGTCTTTCTTTTAAAGGGATTGCCCCACCTGTGTGCAGACTGGTACTCATGGAACCCTGGGCTGACCAGAGGCTGCCTGAGTGCATTGTGCCAGTGACAGGAGCAGGGGAGCATAATGCACCAATCCTTTACTTATTTAAACAGTGAGGAGTTGCGCTTGGCAGTCAGGGGATAAGGACTTTGCGTTATCATGAGGCATTCCTGCTGACCTGGGTCCGGGGCCCTGACCATCCCTGGGTGACCCGAGAAAGCTAAGTGCTGCCAAGTCCTGGGGTTGCTGGTTGTTTAATCGCAGTCCAGGGTGTCTGGAACTCTCTGGTTCCATTTCCACCTGGAAAGATATTGGAAGAACAGAGGACAAGGTTAAGAAAAAACATTTCTTAGGTCCTGGTACTTAAAAGGAGGAGTTAATAAGACTAGGGAGGAGCTCATGAGCGATTCACAAGACAGGCCTCTGGAAAGCTTCGGGTCCTCCTGTATTCAATAGTACTTCACACAGTCCTCTCTCACTTCCTGGATAGGAAGGAGCCACTCCTTCCTACAGGGTATCTGACCCAGAGTGAAAGATGTCAAGATGGCACTGTTTGCCACTGTCAATACCCTTGAAATCTGACAATGGCATTATAGGATGCCATAGCCTAACACTGATGTGTGTTTTATATATAAGATAGGTCTTGTACCTCATTGTTTCTTGTAACTGTATAAACAATGAAGATAATTCTGGACTATCAGGAACAAATTCAACAGTCTCTTTGTGTAAGATGACTCTCTCTGCATATTGGAGGTGCTGACTACATTAAGGGTATTTGAAACACACCATACTCTCCAATAACTACACTGCACCCCATGCAGTGGACAAGATACACATCTGACTCTCTATGATCTCTCCTTGATTTATTCATCTATGGATGTTTTATTTTCCTTCATATCTATGTTCTCTCTCTCCCTCTCTCTCTCTGTCTGTCTGTCTGTCTCTGTCTCATAAAGTATGAAACAAGGGCTCACTGTGTAGCCTTGCCTAGGCTCATATTTAGAGCAATCTTCCTATTTCATCTTCAGGAATATTAGATTCCGCAGCCCTTACACATAAGGGGGTTGGTGTTTTAGGTAGTTTTCTCCATGAGAAGACTTAGGGTGCGCAGAGCTGTAATCCTGTGTCATCCTTGGCCTTTGTCACAGCAATAACCCATGCTGACTGTTCTTCTTGGGCAGTATGTCTGACACTAGTGTGAGGGAAGGTTCTGTGTGTGACAGGACCTGCAGCTAGCACTCAGTGGGTTACAGTAACCATACTTACACATAGTAGGGCAGTCACCCATGCTCTCTGGCCAGTATGTTTACTGTTGTAAAGGCTGCCCTTAATAAAGGTGGGAAGGGGACAAGATAGGCAGCCCTGCCCTGTCAGAACTACAGACATGTGAAAGGGCATGGGGCTTCAGGAAATCTGGAAGTTAGTAGAAGGCCTTGGGCATCAACAGAGAAATTCCATACGGGAACACACGCCAGGTGCTTTGGTGCAGAAAAGGGTGGCTGTCCTCTGGCAATGTTCTTCAATTTGCAGGCCAGAGGCTCAAGCACACAGGTCAGGTTGCCAAGCAAGAGGCCAGCCTTAGGTCCTTACTCTGTCCATGAGGACAGGAAATTCTGGAGGGCTGGAGGAAGGCACCCTGTGGGACAGACATGAATGTGACCTGAGTCTTGTCATGCTGGACCCTTAGCACCAAGAACTCTTCAGGGTCCTGTGCCCGCTGAGGCTCTCCTGAGGCATGGAGGGACTGAGAAGTTTATCACATGACACATCAGCACCTGGCATTTACTTGGCACTGGGTGGTGGCCATCCCTAGCCTGGCAATAATGAGGTGGATAACAAGGGTGAGTGTTCCTGAACCTGGGACTGTAAGTTTTCTTCTAATTGTATCCTTCTTGATGTCTCTGGAGGCCAGATGAGAACCCGGGGTTGTGGTTACGAGAGAGCATCACAGACACACTCGAGTTCTAGGGCTCAGGTCAGCACAGAAAGTGTCCAAAGGGTGAAGCATGAGAAGACACAGAACTCCAGCATTGGTAGATATCAGAGGTAAGTTACAGAGGGGCATGAGAGGTCAGGGGACATGGACAGAGGCCCATGGACACGGTAACATGAGAAGACAGTGGACATCAGAGGTCACTGGACTTGGAGACAAGACCCATCAGAGGACAGGGTGACATCAGAGGTCAGTGAACATAGGGATCTCAGTGTTCAGAGGACATGTGCGTTTGTAGCCCTGCTCCAAACCCTTCCCTCAAGGTGCCAAGATTGGGCCCTATCCTGAGTCACCTCAGTCCACACTCTGCCCCTAAAAATCCTGTTCTTGGAGGCTTCACCTCTCAGAGGACATTAGAAGTCCCCACCTCAGGGTTCACTCATGGTTCTTGGATTTCTGTTCCCCTGGGCTGACCCAGGAATGCTTTGCAGATGGGAACAATTGCCTACAGTGAGACATTGTGTAGTCAGAGAGAGAGAGAGTGAGAGAGAGAGAGAGAGAGAGAGAGAAGGAGACAGAGGTAGGGGGACGGGCAGGCAGGCAGGCAGAAAGACAGACAGACAGACAGACAGACAGAGAGAGGGTGGTTTATGTTTGTTCTTGGATCCCTCAGCTGAGAGTAGTCTTCTCCATCCCATCCAGGGAACCCCTTGTGAGAAGAGGCAGCAATGCGGGCAAGAGCCTGAGGGGATGGAGGACACCAAGAGAAAAAGACCCTCTAAATCAAGTGAGCAGAGTTTATATGAACTCACACAGATGAAACAGGAGACACAGGTGTAATCCACTGTCCTTTGTGTCACCATCTCCCACAAATTGACACAGAGACTCATAATTAATCATGAAACCTGGGCCTTGGCTAAGCTTTTTCCCAACTAGCTCTTATACCTTAAATTAACCTGAAATTATTATAATATCACATGCCTCATGTCCCTCTCCACTGAAATATATGTCTGACTTCCTCAGTGTCTTACTGGTTGGTGTCTCCTAAGCACCTTAGTTCCTTACTCTGCCCAGAATTCCTGTATTTTTGACTATTCAGATCTTTATTAAACCAATCACAGTGATACCTCTTCACACAGTATAAACATATATACATTCACACACACACACACACACACACACACACACACACACACACACACACTTTGTGATGGAATTGAGGAGGTCAGGAAAATTTTGAGGGAGTTGGTTCTCATTCTGCTGTGAAGTTCCTCGGCATTGAACTCAAATTGTTAGGCTTGACAGCAAGTGCCTCTACACCTGAGCCATCTCACCCTGTCCCTTTATCTGTGTTTGGAAGGAGCTGTTGTGAGTATGCACTGAAGAAGGTCGATATGTGATGTTTACTATGAACTCAGGCAATAACATATTTGAGTTTCTGTGCGGTGTGTTTGTCTTCCATAATAATTTACAGGGAGTTTTATTGAAAGAACCCCACTATGCTTATTGCCTGTTTAAACTTCTCTTGCTAATTTGCCAGGGTCAAGTTATGGGAAAAGTACAGGAGGGAACCAGGTGCTGCTCTCATCCAACGCCAACCAGGTATCTGTGGTCTGCAGCTTGGACCAAAGCAAGGTCAGCAGGACGGTATCCGGGATGCTGAGAGAGTCATAACTGACTTCTTTGTATTCTTTGTGCCCAACCCGAATAACCAACTGTCCTTTGGTTAACTACAACTGCTACATTTAGATGAAACAATGAAATCCCTGTAGCCATGCTTCTGCTTCTGTAAGGCTGCTTCTTCTGGCCACACCAACCCTGTATAAACTGCCTGAGTTTTAACCTCTGCACCCGGAAAGACTGAAGTGTCCACAGGTACCTGTGTGTAAACAATAAACAACCTCTTGCACTTCCATCCAGTGTCCTGGTCTCGTCTCTTGGGGGCAAGGGCCTTCCCCCTGACAGGCTCCAAACTCTTGGGGTCTCTTGGGGGTCTTTCATTATTAGTGGCCAAAGCGAGCCCAGTCATGCTAATTCCTGAGTCCCTTTGGCCTGGACCTAACTCGTGGTCTCGATAGTTCCCCATACTGTAAATGTACGTTGAATGTTACCCGAATTTGTTTCGTTTTTAGAGCTGAGCACTAAGTATGAGTATGAGATCATTAGTCAGATATTCCTCCCAACAAAGTACTAATTCACCTTCTCTCAGGAGATGTTAAAGTCTTGTAGTAATTCTTTGTCTTAGAGTGGGACTCTGTGATATTTCTCCAGTTCAGATTTGAAGGGTGAACTGATGCTATCAGTTTTCAGATCTTTGTTATGCAAGTATGGTACTGAAATTTCATAGATAACAGCTTCGATGGATTTTTCCTTCATAATTTGGCTTCCGTTGTGCGCCGGGCCTCGTGTGCGTAGCAATATTTCCTCCCAGCGTGATCGAGGGTTTATATTTTTGTCAGCTTTGCTAGTTTTAAAGGTGCAAGTGTTATTTAGGATGGCATTGGAGGATGGAGGATGATTTTTGTTTCAGACAAGAGGGACAAACACCGTGGCTAGCTCAGCACCAAGGACCTCTTGCAGGGGGTGGAGAAGCAAAGTGCCACAGCACGGGCGAGTGCCTAGGGGCTTAAATTTAAAGGCATGTTCTGGTTAGCTGTCATGTTGTGCTACCTGCCTGTATGCGAGCATTTTTGCCAGCAGGTGATTTTCCTGTGATTTCATGCCATGCATGCTTCCTGTCCAGGAGGAGGCATCAGCATCCCCGCATGGAAGGTAGATTGTATCAGTGAGCTCACATTCCCCACAGGCTAGAGCGTGGACCCTCACGTGCGGATTCCTTCCTGAGTGCTGCGCTGCGCTGCGCGCGTCCTGCGTCATAGATGATTCATGAGTGGGCGGGCGTGGTCTCGCGCTCCTGCTTCCGCCTCTGCTTCCGGCTGGGCAGGGGCCATCTTGTTCCCTCGCTGAGGAGGAGGTCTGTCCTCCTGTGGAGGCAGTTTCAGGATCGCAGCAGGCCGGGGACCTGAAGGTGGGGCCTGTACTCGTCTGGGGCCGGGTCTTCGGGGAAGAGGAAGTAGGGAAGAGCGTGGCAGGCAAGGGGGTTCTGCTGGGTGGGCGGCGCAAACCGCCTGTGGCGGAGGCTTCAGCGGCTGTCGGAGGAACCCCGGGCCGCTTGTTGGAGCGGGCGGCCTGGAGGGAGGGACGTTCCAGTGAGAGGATTTATAGCAGGTTGAGGAGCCCACTTTTTACCTCACTACCTTAGATTCAGGGGGCACAGGAAGGTAGTTGGTGGTTTCTGTGAGTTTGTGCACGGAGTACAACTCAGGGCCTGGATGGAGTAGGGACTCAGGGCCGCGCTGAGCAGGCCGATTACCTGTGTGCGCGTGCCGGTGTGCGTACCTGTGCGTGTGTGTACGTGTGCGCGTGTGTACCTGTGTGCGGGCCAGTGTGTGCCTGGGTGTGCGTGTGAGTACCTTTGAGCGTGCCTGTGCTCGTGTGCGTGCCTGTGTTTTTGTGAGTGTGTGTACTTGTGTGTGTGTGCGCGTGCCTGTGTGTGCCTGGGTGTGTGTGTGCGCGCGCTGGTGTGCCGTGCCTGTGCGCGCATGTGTGTGTTCCTGTGTGTCTGCCTATGCGTGCCTGCCTGTGTTTGCATCTGTGTGTGGGTGTGGATATCTGTGTGTGCCTGTGCATGTGTGTGCATGTTCCCCCTTTCGTGTGTGTGTGTGTGTGTGTGTGTGTGTGTGTGTGTAGAGACAGAGACAGAGAGAGAGAGATCTGTGTGTGTACATTTCATGAATCTTGTTGCCTTTCTCAACTCTGACATCACCTGACCTTAAAAGAGCACTTAAGAGTCAAGCCATTTCCCTTAAACAGAAGACTGCATCTCCTTTTCTAAGATAGCTCCCAGGTTTCATTGTGCCATCCGGCACTTTTCAGTTTGCCGTTCCAGCTCTCCCCATGAAACTCAAAGGATCACATATGTGAAAGGAACTCTTGAAATACGCAGTCCAGCCACACTTTTCATTTTCCAGCCCAGATTCAATCAGAGCCTGCACAATTCCCATCTTGCCTCAAGAACTTTCCTTGGGTGGCTTCAAAAGCAGACTTCAAAATACATAGAACTTGTTTTTAGTTACACTAAAAACTTTAGGATCCAGTTAGTGTCAACTACTGGATCTTTCCTGTGCCTCTCAAGAGTTTGGTTTCCCCATTGAGCCCTTAAGCTGCCTTACTTTGTCAGGATCCATCCTGTCTTTCTCCTCTGTCAGAAAAGGAGAGTAGTAGCAACTTAATTTCTCCCTGTGTTGCCAGCATAAACTTCCTGCGCACGTGTGCCTCATTGCTGATAACCCCTTTACCTTCAGATAGCCAGCTCGATGTTGTCCAAGAAACGCAGAGTGTCTGGACCGGACACGGAGGTGGATTCTTACTCGTCTCCTACACCCCCTGGGTCAACCAAAGTGAGTATCTGACTTTACAGGCTTTCAGGATGGAAACAATAGGTGGAGGGTGGTAAAGTACCTCATATTTTTTTCACATGGCCAGCCCCCATTACCCTTATCTCTCCTGGAACTCCGTGTTGATTTTTAGGGAACGTCAGAAGACAAGGACATGGACATCGATGAAAGCCTCTACTCGTCAGCTGTGAGTAGTATCCTAGGGCAGGAGATGCAGAGTGGAAGGAGACAGGGTGGGTCAGGCCCTAACGTGGAGTTCTTTGCCGACAGGTATGTACTAGGTCATGAGGCAATGAAGCACCTCCAGAATTCCAGTGTACTGATATCAGGCCTGCGAGGTCTGGGTGTGGAAATTGCCAAGAATATCATCCTTGGTGGGGTCAAGGCTGTCACTCTCCATGACCAGGGCACTGCCCAGTGGGCTGATCTTTCTTCCCAGGTATCTCGTTTTGGCTTCTCCTTGCCTAGGTCCCAGCTTGTGCACTGCCTGTGTTTTCAGCACTGTCATCCTCCATCCTTTCTGTAGTTCTACCTGCGTGAGGAAGATATTGGCAAAAACCGAGCTGAGATATCCCAAGCTCGCCTTGCGGAACTCAACAGTTACGTGCCTGTGCATACCTACACTGGAGCCCTAGTCGAGGACGTCCTGAGTGGTTTTCAGGTATCCCCAATCTTCCTGCCTTTTTCTTTCAGCTTTGTTGTCATTTGGGCGGCCTCGGTGTGTCAGACTTTGTGCTGGGAAACTAGGAGGTGAAGGCAGTAGTTAGAGCTCCCCAGAGGGGCAGATTCGCTTGTACAAGGGCTCTGAAACAAAGCACCTGCATGTGTAATTCTCAAGCCTTGCACAAGCAGGTGTAATGAGAGGAAACTCAGGCTGACTGGGTTGTCAACTGTCGCTGTGTATACCCTGGCTGTAGGTAAATTAACTTAGCCAGCTCAGACCTCGTACGTGCAGCACTACTATTATATTTGTTGTGTTTGGGAGTGTGTTTTTAAAGCTTTTCTCTGTCCCTTGAGTGTGTCACCCTTGAGACTTGTGTGTTCACATGGAGAAGGCTGAGCCCGACAAGCGTGGGTGTTGTTTTCTTCCCCCTTCTCCTTCAACCTTGTCAGCTTTTATGTTTCATTCTCTCCCTCCACCCCAAGCCTGAGCCTGTTGGTCTTTACAGGTGGTGGTTCTTACCAATACTGCTTTAGAATATCAGCTGCAGGTGGGTGAGTTCTGTCATAGCCGTGGAATCAAGCTGGTGGTGGCAGACACTCGGGGCCTAGTTGGGTGAGTTCTTGCCTCTTCCTTGTCTGACTTCCACTGGATGTGGGCGGGCGGGGTGTCTTCCCCAAGCCTTCAGGTCCTCCTCCACCAAACACATCTGCATTAAGCTTTTGCTTTGTTTTGCTTTGCTTTGCTTTTCCTGTGCGGTATGAGCATCATCTGATCTGCTCCAGTACCTTGAGAGCTGGAAGGCCCTGTGCTTAGTCCAAAGCTCCTCTCCTGTTGCCTCCCTCCCTAGACAACTGTTCTGTGATTTTGGAGAGGAAATGATTCTCACTGATTCAAATGGGGAACAGCCACTCAGTGCCATGGTTTCCATGATCACCAAGGTAAAGGACGCCAGCCCCATAGGTTCTAATGCGGAACTGGGTGGTAATTGTCCTTTCTTTTCTCTGCTTTTCCTATTTTCTGCACGCCTTCCGTTTTCTCTCCCCTCTCCTCCCTTTCTTTCTTTTCTTGACGTTTCCTTTTCCTGTCCCTCTCATTTCATCATTCTTTCCGCACCCCAGCCCCTCCCACCCAGCCCTCCCCCCTTCAACCCCCCACCCCCACCCCCCTCCTGACTGTTGAACTAGGGGCCTGTCACTAAAACAGTTGAGTAGCCTGCCACCCAGGTAATACTGTTAGCCACTAGTTGACCTTACTTGCTGTCAGCATGCCCTAGCCTGCAAATCCTGCTTGCTGTTTGCTTTGTTTTTGTTGTTTTGTTTGTGTTTTTGTTTGAGACATTCTCAGTAATGTAGCTGAGGCTAGCCTTGACTAGAGGGTGACCTTGCTGCCTTTGCGTCCTTAGAGTTGTGACTAGGAGCATGCTGCTTAACTCTTACTTTTCTTTCCGAATCAGGAGAGTCCGGGGGTCGTCACCTGCTTGGAGGAATCCCATCACGGATTTGAGAGTGGTGACTTTGTCTGTTTCACAGAAGTTCAGGGCATGAGTGAACTCAATGGCATCGGTCCCATAGAGATCAAAGTTCTGGGTATGGCAAGCCCAGGGAAGGAGGTTGAGAAGTGGTAGTACAGAACAAAGGGAAAAGTGGCTCTCTGTGATATGGGCTGTCTCCCGAAGCCAGGAGATCCACTGTAGAGCTTGCCAGGTACACTGGGCTTATCTCAGACTCAGCATTGACTTACCTCTGCCTGCCCCCAGAGTGCTGCGATTGAAGCCATGTGCCACCTGGTGAAACACTGCCTTTAACTTGTGCCACCCCGCCACAGCCCTCCCCCATTGTTGCACTGCTGTTTGTCAGACAGCCCAATCATTCTTGGGTTTACTCCCTTTTGATTTTCTGGGATGTAGCTTAGGCAAATCCTTCCTAGTACATAAGGCCGGTAAACTAGGTTCTGATACACTAGGGCCTGGAAGGATGGCTCAGTTGTCAAAGAGTGCTTGTTCTATACTCCTCATGACAGGATTTGGATTTAGACACAGCCTTGTAAAATGCTGTTTCATGGTAGGACACGGCAGTACCTATGGTACTGTAGGGAAACCCTAGCACCGGGGAGGTGGGAGGGGCAGATGATCCTGATGGGGTCACCTCAGCCATCCTACCTGCTTCTCTGAGAAAGTAACTGGAGGTCATAAGGTGGTGATGGAGTTGAGGAGAATCACCTACAGTTCTTTAAAACGGCTAGGGTATGCAGTTGGCCAATAGAGTGGATCCCCACAAAGGCGTGAAACTAACACAGCTCCTGTGAAGATAATGTCCCTTAAATTAAGAAAAGTAGGAGAGGCCTGTGACCTCAAATTGTGTCTATGTGTGACTTTCTGTGTCTATGTCTCTGTGTGTCTCTCTGGGGCTGTGTGGTTGTGTATGTGGTGTCTCTGGTATGTGTTTGTATACGTGTGTCAGTGTGCGTGTGCTTACCTGTGTGTGTGTGTGTGTGTGGTGTCGAAGTGTGTGTTTCTGTCTGTAAGCTACGGTAGTGTGTATGTGTGTGACTTTCGATGTCTATGTCTCTGTGTGTGTCTGTCTGGGGCTGTGTGGTTGTGTCTGTGTGGTGTGTGTCTGTATATGTGTGTCAGTGTATGTTTGTGTGCTTACCTATTTCTGTGTGTGTGTGTTGGGATGCCTTGGTACAGACACATGGAGCATCCATTGTAGTTTATGTATCTAAACCAGAATCCTGTCTTCTGGGAAAGCAGGGAGCACTTGGAATCATTGAGTCAAATTGTTGGTCAGAAGGGGAATACTGTTCCCTCCCATGTTTTTTTCCCCCTCTGTGTTGCAACAGAAGCAAGATGTGTCAGCACCCAGAGTCTGAGGCCAGAGAAGTGAGATTGAGATCACTCTGCTTGCTTTGGGGAGCTGCCTTTGAACTCTGAATCCTCCTGAGTTGACTTCTGGCATTCTGGGATGAGAGTTGTATACTCCAATGCCTTTGGTGGGCGTGGTTTTTGCTTGGCTTCGTTGTTGCCCTGGTTTTCCCCCCAACCTTCCCTGTCCCTCCCCCACTCCTCTGAGTAAAGCTTGCTGTATAAAACATACAACTAAGGTGTTAGGCCTGTAGTGTCAGGTTTTTGTGCTTTGGTTTAGTTGGTGCATTGATCTTTGGAGAGTGGCTGAGGCACTGCATGGGCTGGCAGTCTTCTCCATCTTTTTCATCTTTCAGGTCCCTGCACCTTTAGCATCTGTGACACATCTGGTTTCTCTGACTACATCCACGGAGGCATTGTCAGTCAAGTGAAAGTATCTCAGAAGATCAGCTTTGTGAGTAGGTGGGGAAGGGGTTGTGGGTAGATGAACTCATGTTTTGGGGATTCCTAGGTGGTTCACATCTGGACTTGATGATCCATTTTCCACAGAAACCACTACTCGCCTCCTTGACAGAACCAGATTTTGTGGTAGCAGATTTTGCTAAGTGTCGTCACCCTGCTCAGCTGCACATTGGTTTCCAGGCCCTGCATCATTTCTCTACTGAACATGGCAGGCTTCCTCGGCCCCCATAATGAGGTAAATGTGTAGAAAGCCAGCCAGACACCGTGGCGTGTAGTGCCTAGTCTCCCTGCAGTAGGGTATGATAGATACTCTCTTGGTTCCTTGTATCCAACCAGGAGGATGCAGCAGAAATGGTGACCTTAGCACAAGCTGTGAACACTCGAGCATCGCCAACAGTTCAGCAGGATTGCTTGGACATAGACCTCATGCGGAAGCTGGCACATGTGGCTGCTGGGGATCTGGCACCCGTGAATGCCTTCATTGGTGGTTTGGCTGCCCTGGAGGTCATGAAGGTCAGCAGGAGTGGGAAGGTGCTGTGCCTTGCTGAAACCATCTCTGCCCCTTAGTTGCAGTGGCTGCTGACAAGGCTCTTTTCCCAGGCTTGTTCTGGGAAGTTCATGCCCGTTAAGCAGTGGCTGTACTTTGATGCCCTTGAATGTCTCCCTGAGCACAAAGTGGCTTTCATGGAAGATAAGTGCCTGCCGGTAGGTCAGTGGGAACAGTGGGACTTTGGGAACGTCTTGAGGGGAGCCTCTGTCTAACCTGCCTTTGTTCTCGTAAATCTAGCGCCAGAACCGTTATGATGGGCAAGTGGCTGTATTTGGATCTGACTTCCAAGAGAAGCTTGGCAAGCAGAAGTACTTCCTGGTGATTGACACTAATGGATTCTCTCTCCCTCTCTCTGTTTCTGTCTCTCTTACTGTTGTTCCCTCTCTGACACTCCTCAAACCCCCCCCCTGTCTTTCTCCCTATCCCCACGCACTCTCTCCCCCTCTCTCCCACATCCTTTTGAGGAGGGAGGGGTCTTTTGGTTTTGGTATCCTGGTCACATCACCATGTTGAGGATATGCCTGTGCATCTCTGTTTTTCCTTTGTTTCCTCCTCCCTCAGTCACCCATAGGATTTTCCAGCCCTGTGACTTTGTGGTGTTACGTGGTGTTACGTGTGCTTTCACATGGGCACTCACTGTTACTGATTAGACTGTGTGCCTACTTCCAGGTAGGTGCGGGTGCCATCGGCTGTGAGCTGCTCAAGAACTTTGCCATGATTGGCCTTGGCTGTGGGGAAGATGGAGAAATCACAGTTACAGACATGGACACCATTGATAAATCAAATCTGAACCGACAGTTTCTCTTCCGACCCTGGGATGTCACAGTGAGTACCATGGGGTGGCTTTCTCTTTGCTTTGGTACTAACCTAATGACCTTCATGTTTCAGCTTTCTGTGTCCTACATTCGTTCCTACATTTCAGTCATTCAGGTGTGAGATCAGTAGACGTTATTACCTGTCACATTGTTTCATTGGCCTGGTTTTCCCTCTTAACAATCTCAAGATTGATGCCTGTTTATTTCAGATGTGACCTTGGGAGATGGGGTAATACAAGCATACCTGGGAATTGTCTAAAGGTCGGTGTTCCCTTGACTCGCTGCTCATAATGCGCTTCTCCCTAGCTTCATTTTACACTGTGCATTCTAGACCCTGGATTTAGAAAACAGAAGGTAACAAAAGAAATGTTCCTGGCCCCATGTAATGGGTGTAGTGCAGCAACAAGAGAAATGTTCCTGTCCTTCTCTAATACGGTACAAGGGAGCAGTTTCCTGAAGCCTCTTGATGTCCTCTTCCTGTAACACGTGTACCGACTCTGCAAACCCAGTAATATCTTAAATGATCTTAGATACTATTTGTCTTTCCTTACCCAGATTGCTCCATCAGTGGAAAGGAGAAATTTCTTCCATACTTGTGGGATGCCTTTCCTAGTTCTGTGAAGGAATTTTCCAGAGATGATTGGGTTGTGATGACATACATACGTATGTAAATGATAAGGTCAGACAGGGCAGGCTTTGTGGCACTTGCCTCTAGGTAGACTTCCATCATGGGGAGACCGATACCTCTGAGGTTATGACCAGCCTGGACCACAGGACAAACACAGTAAGCAAAAGCTAGCCTGGCATGGCACAGGTACCGAATGTACAGCAAAATAGAACTTAAAAATAATAACCTCAGGAGATGAATAATGTTCTATGTTTGTAGATCCCCTTCATAGTCTTTAAAGTAATAGAAAACAGATTTAGGACTTTAGGAATGCCATGGACATAAAACTACATCTGTTGTCAGGTAGTATGTACACGAATTTTACAAATACACAGATTTGTAAAAATCTGATGTGGTGTGACTCCTCAGGGAAATTGTGTGTTAGAAACATTATTCATGATAAATGCTTCCTATTTATCTTGACATCCTGTGCTAAATGGACTCATGCTTTAAATAGTCTGCTTGAAGTTCTAACATGGTGCCCAAAGCTCGTCGTTTGAAGAATGTTCTTAGCACATGTTTGACTACTGTTGTAGTGAGTGAGTACATGGATGGGGACTATGGTTAATATTAGAATGTCAAATGTGTAAGAGAAGTAACAATTGGGAATGTCAGAGGGGGCTGGTTTTCAGGGCTTATGAAGACTTCCCCCCCCCAGGGAAATTGGCATTCCAGGAATGAAAGGGGTATGTGGACGAACACGTAACCACGCAAAAAGTAGTGGAAGCCTGAAAGAGGTATGAATGGGGCTGTGTGATGTTAAAGAATAGAGAGTCCAGGCAGATGAGGTCACAATCGGTTTATACCGTAAATGAAGTGGGACCAGAGGAGGATTTTGAGCAGTGGTATGTGACTCAGACTTTCAAAGAACCTTCTTGTCTGTGGTTTTAGTTAGGTTATTCTGGATGTAGTTAACTGAAAAACCAGTAGGTGTTAGGCCATTCTGACCCCTTGTTTCTTCTTTCAGTTTTTCTTTCTACTCACCTTTAGAATTTGAATGTGCTTACACACTAAAATGTAAACACCCCCAGCAACATACCCACGTACACACACACACACTCACTCACTCACTCACTCATTTATGATCTAAGAAAATACCAACTTCAGGAGACTCAAAATAGCCTGTATCCAAATTTCTTTTATAATTCTTAAAGCACAAGAAAACAGAGACTCACTCCTGTGGATAATAGGAATACTTAGTGCTGTCATAAAAGAGCATTCTTTGGTCCCTAACCTCCTTTACAGTATCCCCCCTCCCCCCACAGGTGGTATTTACATAATTGGAGCCTGCTTCTCATTGAGCCTTGTTTTGCTCTTCATGAGATAGATGTCTCCCCAGATCTCTCGATGGAGTTGTTGTGTGTCAGTGAACGGGGAAACAGCTGTGTTCTCCATATTTCTACACAGAAATTAAAATCTGAGACTGCTGCTGCTGCGGTGCGTAACATAAATCCACACATCAGGGTGTTGAGCCACCAGAATCGAGTGGGCCCAGAGACAGAACACATCTACGATGATGACTTCTTCCAGAACCTGGATGGTGTGGCCAATGCTCTGGACAATTTGGATGCTCGTAAGTATGGAGTCAAGTGAAGACAAGAGGTAGGGGTGTGTGTGTGTGTGTGTGTGTGTGTGTGTGTGTGTGTGTGTGTGTGTCTGTGTGAGTGAGCACACATGTGCTTGTGTGTTTTATGATGTTCTTGTGTTCCTGTGTTTAACATTCCTGCTGCTCACCTGCCAATCCCCCCCCCCCATCCGTCTCCCTGAAGGTTTATACATGGACCGCCGTTGTGTGTACTACCATAAGCCTCTGCTGGAGTCAGGCACAGTGGGCACCAAGGGCAACGTGCAGGTGGTTGTTCCCTTCTTGACAGAATCCTACAGCTCTAGCCAGGACCCACCTGAGAAATCCATCCCCATCTGCACACTGAAGAACTTCCCCAATGCCATTGAGCACACCCTGCAGGTGATCAACCTTGGGAGGAATGGGAGGCAGAAGGGTTGGTTAGTCAACAGGTCACCAAGCCTCTGCCCTTCCCAGCCTCCAAATTCCCGTTTGCTCTGTGCTGTGTGCTGTGTGCTGTGTGGTGTGTCCAGAACACGTGCCTTGACTATACCAACACCCAGAGTACCTACCAGCGACTCCTTTCTTCTGAAAAGAACTTCACATTCGCTCACATCTTGAGTGTGCTGTCAGAGTGTCTGAGACCTTACGAATGTCCACCCTGTTGTAACTAGCAGACATGGTTCTTTTGAGGTCCTTGTTCACTTCTGGTAACAACACTCACAAGATTGCACAAGTTCAAACCAGCAAAACCCCAGCACAAAGTAGGGGAAGCCCTCACACAGCCCGCACCACCACCAAACGCACCCCCCAGTCAAGATAGGATACCTGCTCATAAAGGGGAAAATGTGTTGTCTAGACTTGAATGTTATGGTGTATACCGACCACATTCTAGGGAAGGTCTCTGTGCCTAGGAGGAGATGGCTGAATGGACATGCTGTTTTTCTTGGATACTTTTGGTATTTCTTGTCTTGCTAATGGGCTTTGCTTCTTCCTCTCTTTGTTATGACTTCACATTTATTGTGCTTTCTTGAGAGAGGGTGGGGAGTAGAGGGACAGGGAGAGAGAGAGAGAGAGAGAACATGAGTTAAGTGGGTAGGGAGTTCAGGAGTTTCTGGGAGGTGTTGGCACAGGACAAAAATATTGTGTGAAAAGGATACAATTGAAGAGCCTTGAGCTTTTTTATTTTAGAAGGCGTTAAGAGAGCATCATTAAACCTGTGTCTGAACAGTGAGAATGATCTATGTAAACAGTGCTTGCAAAAAAGAAAAAAAGAAGAAGCAGCTAATATCGTCTACTGATTTCATTTTCACCTGTAATAATGAGTGCATTTTTGGCTTGATTAAATCCTACTCAGATATGTTAAGCAGCTAGCTGGTTTGTCAGTGTGGCTTCTGCCTGTACAATCAAGTATATAATTTCTGATGTCCTTGGATGGAAAGTTGACCCAAAGCCTAGTCCTGCTTCTGTTCTTTCAATTCAAGGAGAAACCTGTTTTGATTTCTCTTGGCTCATAGGTTTGTAGTGTAGTCTATTAAGGACTTGCTAAGGAGTTGGAGATCAGGAGGAAATCCATTGTGGAGAGCTTCAACCGTATTGCGGTGCCGTATTCTTTGCTACAGGTTATGGAATTGTTCTCCGAGTCTGCACAGCAGGCAGAGAGGCACAAAAGGTTTCAGAATGTGTTCGGTGCATTTTTTAGGAGCACTCTCTGTTCTGTAGATGAGATTCCTCATGTGAAAAAAAATGTGCATTGAAGTCGTGCATAGTAGTGAAGTAATATCTACCAGAGATTTTGTAAAGCATTTAGTTCTGGATACGGTTTTGTCATATACATCGCAGGACTTTAGCACTGGGTCTGCAGTTGGCACTGTCCTCAGTAATGCGGTAGGTGTATGCTCATCCACTTTGATGAGTGCAGCTACTACAGTTACATGCGAGGCTGTAAACTGAGATGGGTACAGGGGTGTTTATTCCTTTGCTGTGGGTCATAAGACTAGGTAGGTAGTATGTGTGACAGTTAGAATTCAGAACCTGAATGCACTAGTTAGAATTCAGAACCTGAATGTACTCTCCACCCAGAGCAAGCTCTACTATCTGGTAGCCTCACGGATATGTACAGAACCTTTGTTGACTGGCATTTGTTTACTCTTGTCTGTAGTGGGCTCGGGATGAGTTTGACGGGCTCTTCAAGAAGTCAGCACAAAGCGTTAACCAGTACCTCACGTAAGTAACAGACACTGCCTTGCCAGCCAAGTAAGGCATCCTGCCTTGTGTCCCTCAGGCAAGTGGATGAGCTGTTTGATGAGTTAATGGTTGCTGTGGGAGGTGGTCAGGGCTGACTTTTCCATGGAGAAAGGAGGCTTGTCCAGAAACCTTATTTCCAGGCCTCTGAAATAATCCAGCTCTATGTGTTGGACAGAGATCCCAAGTTCATGGAGCGCACACTGCAGCTGTCTGGCACCCAGACTTTGGAAGTACTGGCGGCTGTACAGCGTACCCTAGTCTTGCAGAGGCCAAACACTTGGGCTGACTGTGTGACTTGGGCCTACCGGCACTGGCACACCCAGTATTCTGACAACATCCAGCAGTTGCTGCACAACTTCCCTCCAGACCAGGTATCACAGATGTGATGGGTCCATTTGGCCAAAGGGGCTTCCTGGAAATTGGATGGTTACTGACCCGTGGAGAGCTGCTTGCAAGCGTCCTACAAGTACTTTATGCGCACCCGTTTGTGTTTCCCTTCTTGCCGTCCCACAAGGAAGGGGCTTAGGTTCCTTTCTGCCTGCACTTGTTGTGGGCTGAGGCAGGTCAGATTGCTCAGGATGGTTGTGGTGACAAGTGAGACATCTATGGTTAAGCATACAGCAAGCTGTGGGTTCAAGTCCAGGAGCCTTTGATAGTGGGTCTTGTTGGGTGTAATGCCTTGATACGCCATATCGGTGAAATCAGTGCAATAATGGCGAGTGGTAGTTTAAGAAGAATTAATGTGCACAAATTCATATTGCATGAGTTTAGTACCTCATATAAATCAATAAGTTTAACTCGCTCTGTGTGTGTGTGTGTGTGTGTGTGTGTGTGTGTGTGTGTGTGTCACTCAAAGGGTGGTGAGCATATGCTTCTCGGCCCAAGGATTGCTGGAGAGTTCCTTCTCTCCCAACCCTGTCCTTAACTTTGCATTCTCTTAGCTGACAAGCTCTGGTGCACTCTTCTGGTCGGGGCCAAAGCGCTGCCCACACCCGCTCACCTTTGACACAAACAATGTAAGTGTCTTTGGGGTCTCCTAGGTGGGTGCCTGGGGAGTGGGTCTCTACCCCTCCCCAGTAAGGTTGCTGAGCTCGCTTTTCTTTGCCATGCCTTTCCTTCAGCCCCTGCATCTGGACTACGTGATGGCCGCTGCCAACCTGTTCGCCCAGACATATGGGCTAGGAGGGTCCCAGGACCGCGCTGCTGCGTCCAAACTCCTGCAGACTCTGCAGGTCCCCAGGTTTGCTCCCAAGTCTGGTGTCAGGATCCATGTTTCAGAGCAGGAACTGAAGAGCACCAGTGCCACATTTGGTGAGAATGCTTTGCCATGAGTTCAGGGATCCCATTTGTCTCCTCTCCCCCTTAGCCTCCCCTCTGGTGTTTGCCACAGGCCGTGCCTTTTACTGTATTTCTGAGATTTACCTAGGCTGCCTTCTTTTTGCATCTGTGCTTAAGGATGGATGCTTGAAGCGAATTTCTGTATCTCATTTCTTTGCACTATAGGTTAATGGAAATGTTCCATTCCTTCTCTTGTGTGGTATCTTCACAGAAGTCTACTTCTTGTTTCTGTTGATTGGCTTTCATACACCAAGACTGTGATTTCTCCCTGCCCTCTGGTGTCTTGATACCTTTGCTGCTTTGTCTGGTGACAGGTCTCCCTCTGTTTTCCCACCGGGGCATGTGTCTCAGACTTTCCTCTGTGCCAGTGCCCTCTGTGTGTCTGCTAGAGACACATCTGGCTTTCTGCACTCCCATCTCCTCCTCCTCTGATATCTCTGAAGAGACTCTTCTCTTGTGCAAGTCTCCCACCGATACAGTTCTCGATTTCCCTTCCATAGTGTTTGTCTCTCGGCGTTCCTTTCTGTATATACTATTTGCCAGAGATTTCCTCTTCAGAATCCTCTCATTCTTACTAGCAGTATGTGTGCTTCTTTCCCCTATACCATTGCTTGTCATTTCATTCTGTGAACTTAGGTGAATCCCTTTCCCCCCCAGATCCATTGTCTTCATCTTACCCTGTTGAACAACTATGCCTGTTGAACAACTTCTCCTGGCCTCCACCCCCTCACTGGCCCTGAAAACCTTTGTCTGCTTTTTGTTTCTTTTGTTTGACCACCAGCTGTACCCTATTCGTTGAGCCATAGAGGTTGAGTAACTATGCCTGATTTTTCTAGAGCAAATCTGTCTTACTCAGTGTCATGGCTATGCATTGATAGACACCTGTAATTCTCCTCTCTTTGACCTTAGTAGTGTCTAGGTGTGTTCATCTGTTGAAGGATAATTTCTTTGTTTGTGTCCTTTATCTCTTATGGATATGCTACCTCCTTTCGGTGTGTGTGTGTGTGTGTGTGTGTGTGTGTGTGTGTGCGTGCATACGCGCGCGTGCGTGTGTGTTCATCTTTGTTACTGGGGTTCTCCAAGTCTTCCTGGACTTGTTTGTATTTTTTAACCCCATGTATGTGTGTCCTTTTCCAGGGAACAAAGAGAAGTGTTTTCTCTTGTCTCTTCTGGTCTTCCCTCACAACTTCCGGCATGACTCTCCTTTTCAAACACCTAAGTGAACACCACCCTTCCACTCCTGATTTCACCTTGGGCAAGTGCTACGGGTTCACCAGATTCAATGGTGTTCCTTCACTTTTCAGAGTACAGCCACCTGGAGGAACTCAAGACTTCACTTCCTCCTCAAGACAAACTCGTTGGATTCAAGATGTACCCCATTGAGTTTGAAAAGGTATTTGGTGGGTTACACAGGATGGTTAGTGTGATGGGCACAGAGGCCTTTGTCAATGCTGGGGGCCTAGAGTGGCGTCCATCTGTTTCATGGAGAAGTTTCTTTGATGAAGGGTGAGAGCTACATCTGTGGGTATTTTAGAATCAGTCCCCAGAGTGCAGTTAGGAATGAGGCTGGTGAGGTAAAGAGGTACTAGCAGCTTCTTTAAGATGGCTTAGGGGCCCAGTACTTGGCTTGATTTCCACAAACCATCAATGGTTCCTTTCAGTATGTTCAGTGGATACATCTCCAAACAACTGCCCCACCTAAGACTCAGGAAGGGGGGGGGGGCGGGTGAAAGGAATATAAGATCCAGAGGATAAAGATAACTGCTGCTTTGAGAGCCTGTCACCTTGACGTGACAGTGTACACTAGGGCTTCCTAAACAAGACCCGAACCGGAGATGGCACCAAGAGACATTTTCCTGTTCAAAACAACTTTTACATTTAAATATATTTTGATCATATTCTTCCCCTTGCAGTTCATCAACCCCTCCTTCCCCACCCAGCTTTTTAAGTTCATCCTCAAAAGCAAAAATGCAGTACGACAACAAAACCCCCAAAACAACAAACCCCACCAAACTGCAAGGAATTAAAAGCACTCACACACATGCTACCTGTTTAGTCCATTATGTGCTGTTCAACTCCTCCTGAACATTATACCTGCCTTGAAGTAGTTGTTAACACTCGGTTGGAGAAAACTGATTTTCCCTCTCTGGGAAGGTACAAATATCTGTTCACTTCATTGCCTTTACCTAATGACATTACTCTTGTACATCATTTATTTTAAGTGTGTGTGCGTGTGCGTGTGTGTGTGTGTGTACATGTGTACTAATAGCAGAATAATATTAAACAAAAAACTGTCCAGCAGAAGGCAAATTTAGCTCATGAGAAGGGACATGAGTCAGAGACCCACCCACATGTTTGCACATTCATGAATTCCATCAAAAACACTGATGTGGAAACCATAAGAACTTTGCTTGTGTTGACTTAGAGGGCCTTGTTTGTTTTGATTCGCCAACGCCTCTGACGCTTGCACTCTTTCTGCCTCCTCTCCCCTCAAGGTGTCCTGAGGTCTGAGAAGTGGAACTTCATGGGTCCATCCCATTTAGGGATAAGTGTTCCAAGGTCTCCCACCCTCTGCATAATGTCTGGCCGTGGGTGGATGTCTATAACCCATCTGTCACAGAGGGAAGCCTCTCTGATGCTGGTTGAATAAGACGCTGATCCATGTCGATTAGGGGTCATGATTTCCTTCTTTGCTTTTAGACCAGTATGTGCTTTCACACTGGGTCCCTAGCTAGTCTCAGGTTCTTGATCAGACAGCCAAGCATGGTCTGGTATGGGTTCCATCTCATGGTGTAGGCCTTACAATCAAATCAGTTACCGGTTGGTTACTCCCGCAAACTTTGTCCCACAGTTTCCCTACAGCATATTGCAGACAGGACGCAATTGTAGATAAACTGTGGTTAGCTTGGTGTTTATCTTCTCTGGAGAGAGTGCAAATAACACACACACACACAGAATGAGAGAGAGAGAGGGAAAGAGAGAGGTACACACATGTATATATGAACATCCACATATGAATGTATATATGTGTAGGTGTGTAGATGTGAGTATGAGTTTTAGGTTTTTATATACCCTTTTACATCACCTTACTTTGAGCTGTCTCCCCATAGTCTCCCTTCATTTTTCTTATATGGAGAATCACATTTATTAATTTTTGTATATAGAACATTCCTGCACTTCTGGAATAGAGCCTACCTGATCATGGTGGATGGTCTTTTTGAAGTGTTCTTGGTTTAGGTTTGCAGTTTTATTGAGTATATTTGCATGGTTGTTAAGTATTTTTTCATTCACATTCAAAAGGGGACTTGGTCTTTCTTTGGCATGTATGTGGTCTGGTTAGCAGGGTAGCTGTGGTCTCACAGGTGAGTTCTGCAGTAGAGCTCTGTATCTACTCTTTTAAATAGTTTTTCAGGTATTGGCATTCAGTATCCTTTGAATGCCTGATAGAATTACATGCTAAAATTATCTGAACCTGGCCTTTCTTTGGTTGGGAGACTATCATGACTTCTCTCCCACTGTAGATTATAAGTCTTTTTAACTAGATTGTCTGTTCTTGTTTTAACTTTGGTAAGTTAAGTGTGAAGAAAATTATCCTTTTGCTTAGGTTTTCCAATTAGGTGGACCACACATGTTCCTAAAGCATGTTTTTAAGCCAGGAAGTGGTGGTGCATGCTTTTATTACCAGCACTTGGAAGGCAGGGCCAAGGATGAGCTCAGTGAGATCGATGCCGTCCTGGTCTACAAAGCAAGTTCCACGACAGCCAGGCTTACACAGAGAAACCTTGTCTGGAAAGAGTAAAAAGTAAAATTAAAAAGAAGAAAGAAAGAAAAGTATGTTCTTTCTTAAGATGCTTTTAATTTCCTGCCTGTTGTCTTCTTTTCATCCTTTATCTTTTTTTGTGAAAAGTTTGTTAATATGAACTGACTTTATTAAAGAACGTACTGTTGTTTCATTGTGTTGTTTGTTTGGTTTTTTTTTTTCTCTTTTATTGATTCCAGTCCCAAGTTTATTTCTTGCTGTCTACTCCTGTTGGGTGTGACTCCCTCATTTTTTTTTCTAGAGCTTTTGTGTGCTGTTAAGTTGCTAATAGGAGATTTCTGGGTTCTCATCCATAGGCCTTTAGTGCCTACTAACTTTGCTCTTTGTACCACCCTCAGTGTGCCCTTGAAATTGGCTACGTTGTGTATCCATGACCATTCAGTTCTAGGAAGTGTTTCATTTGTAATTTCTGTCTAGACCCTTTTGTCATTCCGGTAGAGAGTTGTTCATTTTCCATGAGTTTGTAAGTTTTCTATTGTTGACCTCCAGCTTTAATCTGGTGTGATTTCATGTTTGGTACCTGTTGGGATTTCTGTGTTGATCATGTAACATGATCAGTTTTTCACACACCATGGGGTGCTGATAAGAAGGTGTGGTCTTTTATGTTTGGGAGAGATGTTTTATATTTATTTAATGTTTGTAAGTATATATCTGTTAGACCCCTTTGTTTTGTTTATAAACACAGCGCCTCCATTTTTCTCTTTGTTGTTTTCCTGGATGGCTTGTCTGTTGTTGAATCTGGGATACAGAAGTCTCCCACTATCTGTTTGTATGGATCAGTGTGTGCTCTCAGCTGTAGTAGTGGTAGTGTTTCTTATGAAGTTGGGTGCCAGTGTATTTGGGGCATAGACATTTAGGCTTGAAATGTCCTCTTGTTTGGCTCCTTTTTCCTTTGATGCAAACATAGTGTCCCTTCCATCTCGTCTATTAGTTTAGTGTGAAGTCTGTTTTGTCAGACATTAACATAGCTACACTAGCTTGTTTCACAGTTCCATGTGCTTGGAATATCTATCTACATCTTAATACCTTGAGGGGATGTGTAAACTTCCCCGGGCATTTCTTGCATGAGAAGAGAGAGGTGGATTCTGTTTTCACGTCCCAAAGTCCATTGTTAGCGTGCGTGTGTCTTCTATTTAAGTATGTGAGACTACTTATTGAGCAATATCAATGACCAGTAAAATTTTGTCTTGGTGGTGGTGGCAGAGGGAGGTATTGGTGATAGAGGTGGGTGGTAACGGTGGGTGGTGGTGGTAGGTGATGGGGTGTGTCTGTGCCTGTGCCTGTGTGTGCGTGTGTGTGTGTGTGTGCATGTGCCTGCATGCATGCATGCTTCATGTGAGCAGGCACCACCGGTGCCCCCTCTCCTTCCCTTCTATGATTTTCTGATCTCGGGATGTTCACTCCCTGCGTTTTCATGGTTGTGGTTAAACTGTTTAGGTCGCAGTTGTCCTGTCACTTTTTGCAGGGCTGCATTTCTGGATAGCTGTTGCTTAAATATGTTTTCCATAGGGAGTATCTTATTTTCTCCATCTATGGTAAATGAAACTTTTTCTGGGTACATTAATCTGGGCTGGCATGTGTAGTCTCTTACAAGTATATATAGTCTGTCATCTGTCCATCCCAAGTTGTTCTCTGAGAAGGTGATTGCAATTCCATTATTCTGCTTCGTCACTTGTCCTTTATCCCTTGCAGCTTTTTAACATCCTTTCTCAGTTCTTCATATTTAGTGTTTTATGTGGTGTGAGGACTCTGGTTTTTCTGGTCGAGTCTTTTTGGTATTTGTTGTGTGTTGTCGTACCTTTATAGGCATCTCCTTTAGGATAGAACAATGTTGTCCTATTGTTTTGTTGGAAACACTTTCTGCGCCTTTGACCTCTGATTTTTCCACCACCTCTATCCTATTATTCTTAGGTGTCCCTGATTTCCTGGATACCTCAGGGCAGGTGTGGATTTTTAGAGTTAGCGTAGTCTTTGACAGAAAGTTTCCATGTCTTCTATGTTATCTTCAACCCCTGAGATTCTCTCTTGCGTCTCCTGTGCTCTGTTAGTGAAACTTCCCTCTGTAGTTCCTCTTCAGGGTCCCAGATTTTTCATCTCCAGATTTCCCCTCAGTTTGGGTTTTCTCTATTGATTATTTCTCCTTTGGGTCCTTGCCTGTTTTGTTCATTTCCTTCCACGACCTGTTTGTGTTTCCAGAGGTTACTTTAAGAGATATTTACTAATTTTATCTTGAAGGTCCGCTGTCGTATCTGTCAAGGCTGCTTTATGGTATTTTACTTGTGTTTCAGCCGTGTTGGGACCGCTGTGTTTGGGTTGCTGGGCTCTTGTGGAGACATAGTGCCCTTGCTGTTGTTGATAATGTTTTATGACATCTTGGTATCTGTTGGTGGGGAGGTTGTAATTCTAGGTGCTGAAACCTGCTCTTGTCCTTGTTGGGATGAGCAATTACTTCCTAGGTGTCTGTTCTCGCTCTGCTATTTAGGAGGGTATGGTGGCTGCACATTGCTTGTAGGAAAATCCTCTGGGGTACTGACAAGTGTGGGTACTGGGGTTTGCAGGTAAATAGTGTTGCTTGCTGTTGGGACCTGAGACCTAGGAATTGGAGTAGGCTTGGGATGGTGGGAGGGCTTCTCAAAAGGGAGGGAAGTTAGGTGTTTCACCAGAATCTCATTGCTTATTACCTTTGTTAGGGGGCTGGGGGGTGAGAAAGGGCACTGACCTTGGAAGAGCTGACTTGGAAGGGATGATATGGAAGTAGCTTACCTGGTTCCCTGCTGGGTAGGGCATGCCTGTGGGTTCCAGGGAGTGCCTCCTGAATTGCAGGGTTGAACAAAGCAACTAGTAGGTTGGAGACTATGGGAGGGAAGATCTATGGGAGTCTTAACAGAGATGAAGTGGCAGGAGAGGGGTGCCACATGTGATCTGCTGCAGAACTAGGAATGAGACTGGCAGATTTGGTTCGGTAGAGCTGAGGGAGATTGGGGGTTTGGACTTGGAAGAATTCAGAGAGAGATGAGGATGTGGTTTAAGCTACACCACATGTTTTCCAGACCAGAGTGTCCTGCATTATCCAGGGAATCTGAAGTATAGGGCTGAGATAAGCACAAGACAGAGACAGTGGGGTGGGGGGGATAGGGGGAGGGGAGAGAGAGAGAGAAAGAGAGTAAGCATGGGGAGGGAGGGTGGGGAGAGGGAGAGAGAGAAAGGAAAACAAGTGACAAGTGTAGGTGTGTTAAGAGGAAAAGCTCTGTGGGATCCACAAGATGAGGTCTGGGGTGGGGAGCTGCTTCACCCATTCTGCTGTGAAGATGATAGTGGGCGACTGGACTCCCACGAGGAAGAGAATGAAAGGGGAAGGTCTACAGTACTATACCTGGTTCCCGGCAGGGCAGGATTGGCCTGGGAGTTCTCAGGGAGTTGCCTTAATAGGAAGGGAGGTGTCTCATGGAATCCAGCCCAGGGACAAAAAGTAGAGGCAAAGAAGGGAGTCTGAGAGCAGGAGAAGTATTCCTCCCGAGTCTTCTAATTGCTTATGTGTACAAAGTTGTCAGCCCTGCAGTCATGGATCACATGTAATGATCACAGACTTAGCAAGCTCTGTTTTATATTTAGGGGTATTATTTAAAAGTAACCTCGGAAGGAAAAGCCATGCTTTTTCAAGAGAAGAAGCAGGGCTTAAGAGGGATTTGGGAGTGATTTGAATGAGGAAAGGAGAGAGAGAAATGGCATAATTACATTTGGCTTATTAAAAAAGCAATTTCATGATAATTACAAAAAGGCCCTGGGGCCTTCAGTACATCATGTGGTCCCAGGTTCTGGGGAGAAATTTGTGTCCTGCAGAGATGTTCACCTTAGTTCTCTACTGAAAACAAGGATGATGACAGCAACTTCCACATGGATTTCACCGTGGTGTCCAACCTGCGGGCAGAAAACTACGGGATTTCTCCGCAGACCGGCATAAGGTCAAAGGAGTTTTACTTACCGCTGACCTCTGCTCCAGGGTGTTTTCCTTGGGGCCCTTGGTAGGCCCCTAACAGACTGTTACTCAGTAATCCCTGTTCACTCGTCTGTCTTACAGAGCAAAGCTGATTGCATGGAAGATCATCCCAACCATTGCAAACCACCAGCAGCAGCTGTAGTCGGGCTTGTGTGTTTGGAGCTGTACAAGGTGGTCTAGGACACACCAACCAACTGGAGCTTTACAAAACAGTTTTATCAATCCTGGTTTCTATTATTTTCTTTAGCTTTTCTGGGCACCCTGGTTCCAACCTGTCACCACAGGTATGGTGCCAAAAGTATAGGTAATGTTGGTGTTGCCGCTTTAGAAGAGCTGGCAGCATGGGTTCATTGTGAGTCCTGTCTGTCTTCACTAAATCAAACATTTAATGCTGAGGTTGGGGAAGGAGACAAAAGGTCTTTGTGGTGGGAAGCCCTTTCTGCTGCAAAGATTCCAGCTGCTGACTGACTGATCATGCTCACAGTTGTCCTGCCACAGGAGTGTTGTTGACAAAAGGGCTGTGGTTACTACATGCTAAGAAGAACATTTTGGGTGGGGTAGCCCTCTCTTTAGCACTGTCTTGTCCTCCACTACCATGATCAGGAGTGGACATTGTTGGATCGCTGACGTACAGGCACTACAACCTGCCAGTAAGGAGATGACCCTCAAGCAGTTTCTAGACTACTTAAGGTAGGGAACTTTCCTCCTGAACTCCCTGTGTGTGGGGAGTTGTTCATTTGCTTTAGTACTGTCCATCTCACAGTCACCACCCCCTTCCGTCTGAACCCTGCAGACGTGCCACAGGCTGGAGATCACTCATGCTTGTCCCCTAATGTGTCCATGCTCTATTCCTTCTTTATGCCACCCTCTCTGCTCAAAGGAACGGTTGGATCAGCCGTGGAGTTAGCCTCTCTAAGCTGGTGGGAGTGGAAGCCTCCTGGGGATTCTCGGCATCCCACTGAGTGTGCTACTCACACAGTTCACTTTCTTTCGCTGTAATGTGCCTCCTCCTTCCCTTCATTTGCTGTCTTCCTCTTAACTCTGTGTTCCCTGGCTTCAGGATGACAGGGATTGTGAGCCGTGTGTCAAA